>NW_007741477.1:0-25272 GCF_000696425.1 Galeopterus variegatus | reverse complement strand
TGAGACACAACTCCAGGATTCCCTTCCCATTCAGGCCTTCCCTTGTTGGCTTTTCAGCTCTTCTCACACTTATATAAGCATCCCTAGACTTATTTCCTGTCTTTGATACATAGTATAGTTTCTGTTTCAAGATACAACCACAGGATGGAATAAATGTGAGGAGAGGATGCAGGGAGTGCTGTGAAACACAGGAAGGGGCACAATATATTGATGCCAGGTGCTGGTAGACATCCCTAGACTTATTTCCTGTCTTTGATACATAGTATAGTTTCTGTTTCAAGATACAACCATAGGATGGAATAAATGTGAGGAGAGGATGCAGGGAGTGCTGTGAAACACAGGAAGGGGCACAATATATTGATGCCAGGTGCTGGTAGATCAAATAGGGCCTTGGAGGATAAGTATGAGTAGGGGGTTTAAGGAGGAGAGGGTGGGAGAGACATTGAAAACACAGGAACCATATGAACACAGGTAGGGAGACAAGGGGTGTGTGGCAGACAGACCATCTATATATGAGTAATGACTGGGAACAGATTTTGTGTACGACACTTCCTGAGTTTGTTTCCTGACAAATTAGTGTAGTGTCTTTCTTGGTCCCAGGCTGTGGTGTCCAGGCTCCAAGATGATCCAATGACTCCCTCCTCCCAGTTCTTTTGTTCTTGTGTAGTCCCCTCTCCCACTGAATAGAGATAACTACGTAACCAATAGGATGCTGTCAAAATTAAGGTATGACTTCCAAGGCTAGGTCATAAACTATGTTTCCACTTTGCTGTCTTGGCTCACGAGCTGTGGGGAAAGCCAGCTGCCTGACTTGAGGACACTCAAACAGCCCCGTGGAGAAGCCCATGTGGTGAGGAGCTGAGGCCTCCTGTCAATACCAGTCCTAACTTGCCAGACAGGTAAGTGAGACACCTTGGAAGTGAATTTCCCAGACCTGTCAGGTCTTCATATGGAGGTATGCCTGGTCATATGGAGTCAATTGCTACTTCTGGACCACCCAGGTAGGCTGCTCCTGTATTCCCGACTCACGGAAACTATGTAAAAGTACAGCTTTCTTTACTTTGAACTCTAAACCAGAATAGTTCTATGCTGTGTCTTTTTGCTCAAAGCTTCTACAGAAAAGGATCGTCATCATGAACCATGTTGTCACAATAAATGGAAGAATACCAAGTGGCATGTTAAAGGGAAATGTGTCCTTAGGCAACCTGGAAACTAGATGTGTGTCAATGTGGCTCCGTATCTTTGCTTTCCCCTGCCACACGTCCTACATTCTTTTCTGTGTGGCCTACCCACTTCCTTTGTAAAGCTGTAAGTGTACACTTCCCTGTACCTTGGGTTGGCTTATGGTTTGTGGTGGCAACACTGGCTCTAACCTTCTGTAACCTTATTGATTTACAGTCAATCCCAATCTTATGGCATATTTTGTTAGGCTTAACAAAATGTTGTATTTTCAAGAGTGAAGCTGATGATTGGCTCCTCTTGAGTCAGGTACCTACCTGCCCATGAACTTTTCAGTTCAGTGTGGGTAGAGGGAGAGGGAGAGGTTGGTTAATGAACCCAAAATTATAGCTAGGTTGGTTGTAGTGGTGTACAGCAGTGCTGGGCATCTATAACTATCAGTAATTTATTGTATGTTCTCAAGTGGCTAGAAGAGAGGAACTCAATGCTCTCATCACAAAGTGATGAATTTTTGCAATGATGAATTTGCTGACTACCCTGATTTGACCATTACACATTGTACAACATGTATTACTATAGAAGTCTGTACCCCATAAATGTGTACAATCAATAAGTTTCAGTTCAAAAATAAATAAATACATAAAAATTAAAAAATCTGAGTCACTCAGTTCAAACATGGTGGCCTTGGCCCACTTTTTTAGGATGTGCTGGAAAAATCACTTCCAAAGAAAGGGTCTGGATCTGGCAAGCACTTCAAATGTGTCTAGTACATATAGCCCCAGCTGTGAGCTTCCCAGAAACCCTGCTGCAAGATCAACAGCACACACTCCATATTAGGGTGTGAAACTTTCTCTTCTGAATAAGAAGAGACATGAAACATCCTCCTCAGAATGACAAAGGCCTGTTGGCAGCAAGGCATTAGGATTCATGACTTAAGTCCCATATTTCTCTAAAAGCAATTCCAAACTCTCAAAAGCAATTATACATCATATTATATCATCAGAGTAAAATAAATATAAGTTCTAGAATTAACATGAAGCCATAAACAACTGCTGAAAGCCTATAAATTGTATTAAGAATACTTTGATAAACTCCCAGTTTTCCATACTTCACTCAATCTCAAGACAATAGCTGTTTAGATTCAACACACATCAGGGGCATATATAGTAAGTGTCTTGGCAGCAGCTGGAAGCAAAGAGGGTTGGAGATAAAGAAAAAGAAAAACAGAAAGAGCAGGAGAAATGGGTAGAAGAATAATTTTATTCTCTTCCTCCAGGAGAGGAAGAGAATCTGGGAGCCCAGGAAAGCATCCGTTCTCCATTAAGACCTCTCTATAAAAGGAGGCAGGTGGAGGTGTCTATGAATTTACTCTTCACGCTTCCTCTCCAGCCCTCAGCAAAAAGGGGGTAACTCAGAACAGGTAATTATGCATTCAAGAAGGATTCACTGAGCATCTGAAGGAAATAGATGGGTCACAAGCTCAAACAACTTACAGACGAGTGCAGGAGACATTTGAACAAACTATTGAAGTTCATTGGGATCATTGCTACATTACCGGCATTAAATGCATGTCCAGGAAGGTGGGGGAATACACTGTTTTATTAACCCCTGGAAAGGACATTATTTTGGGTTGAATTGTGCCCCTCACTGAATTCATATGTTAAAGTTCTAACCCCCAATATCTCAGAATATGATCTTATTTGGAAACAGGGTCATTGCAGATGTCATTAGTTAAAACAGGTCATTGGGGCCTAATCCAATGTGAGTGGTATCTTTACAGAAAAGGGGAAATTTGGACACAGAGACGTGCACACAGGGAGAACCCCACGTAAAAATGAAGGCAGAGATTGGGGTGGTACATCTACAAGCCAAGGAACACTAGAGATTGCCAGCAAACCTCCAGAATCTCTGGGAGATGCACGGAACAGATTCTTTCTCAACCTTCTCAAACTTCTTCACCTTCATTTTGAAGTTCTAGCATCTAGAACTGTGAAAGAATAAATTTCTGTTGTTTAAGTCACCCAGTTTGTAGTATTTTGTTATGGCAGCCCAAACACACTAATACAGATACTTAATAGGTTCTAAAGATTAAGAGAAGGGACAGTACTTCAGGCTGAGGGGCAAGAACGACTCAGTAACTTGGAGGAAATAAAGCATGGGGAGCATGGCAAGATGCCTTATGTTGCTGGAGTACATGTTAAAGAGAGACATAAAGTGTGGCGGTAGAGGAAGACCAGCGGAATTAATTATGAAGACATGCATTGTAATGGTGCAGCATTTTATTATGAAAGCTGGTGAAGACAGAGGGATCAAGGCATTGGAATCACATGAGGACTGCCCTGTGATGTGCCCACAGTATGCCTGGTGTTAACAGACACTCAAAAGCTATTTGTTGAATAAATTGACAAGAATTGGCTACTTTAGCGCAAATTAGCAAGATAGGGGACCCCTGGTTTATACCCAGCATCAGACTCCACCATGTAGCCTGTTGCATAAATATTCCAGTTGCTTCCCAGTCCCAGATGAAGGAAGAGTCCTAAAGGGAAGACACTAATTTTCCCTGGAATGAAAATGTCAGCCCTAGCAAAGGACAGTGAGTCCCCTGTGTTCCCCAGCCTTTCAGTCTAACTCTCTTGCCATGTGTAGTTCAGGTATCAGGGATTGCCAAATTTCACTCTAAACTGAGTTATACATTTTGGAACTTACAGAAAGTGTAAGATGGGCTGAGAAGCCAGAAATGGTAACCAGAGGGTAGAGAAATAGTGCCAGCAACTGGAACCCCGACCTGCCCCAACTCTGAACTGTCCTTTCTTAATCATAACTTGCTTTCTTTACAAATCATGTTGTGGGTTGTGGTGGGAGCCAGAGGGGGGCAGCCTTGTAGCAAAATGCCCGGAGGCTGCATTAATTTCTTTCCCTGACAACTTAGATGGCAGCTAATTTATATGCTACCTCCTATTAGTTTGGGGGAAAAATATAGCTAACAATAAGGAAGAAAATGCCATATATTCCTTTAGCTTAAACATGCCTGTTTCAGTGGTGAACAGTTGATCTCCAAGCTTGCTGTTTTCAGGCTATAAAAGCTGTTTATTTCACTCCATAAAAGAACATTTGAACTTATATAGCTATTTAAATTTAAATGTTTGGGGGAAAGAAAAATGCAAGGGGAATTAGAAAAGCAAGGCTGAAACCTGATCTCTCCAGGCTGCAGGGTTTGCATAGAAACTTCCTTCTTTGGGAATCGCCCTTGCCTGCCCCCAACACACCCACAGAAGCCCCAGCATTCAGGAAATGTACTGAGCTGAGTGTGATTCCAACATTAGCAGTCATTTCAGCAAAGCTCTTAAAGTCAGTCACTTCTCATGTACCGGTGTGATCCACATTCGCTGGGGACCACTTGGCTCTGGAAAAGCTGCAGCTGCCCAAAGGAGGTGACAGACTTTAACAAATCTGTGTTGTTCCTCTCCTAAAAACTGTGAACTTGTGTGAAGACTGGTAGAAATGTGCTTCCCTCTTTTGCATGGTGGGCTGTTATTCTGCTGGCTCTGGGAATGAGAGGTCCTGGGGTTTTGACAGATGAGCTGATTTGTCCTGAAGAGTGCTCAGAATACACCAGTCAGTCATCAGGACTCTGGCCTTGACATCTTACTGGAAGTGTTAGAGGTTCTTTGAGACAGGTTGACGGTGCATCACAGTTTGCCTAGTACAGTCCTGGTTTATGCTTGCTGTGCTCTTGGCGTATTTTTTTTTTTTTTTTGTGAGATCTGCCACACGGCGCTCAGCCAGTGAGCGCACTGGCCATCCCTATATAGGATCTGAACCCACGGCGGGAGCACTGCTGCGCTCCCAGCGCCTCACTCTCCCGAGTGCGCCACGGGCTTGGCCCTCTTGATGTATTTTTATTTCTTTTTCTTGATTTTTTAAAATTTTAACTTATCAATATACACTGTAGTTGATTTTTGTGACCCTTTACCCATTCCTCTTTCCCCCGCTCCCTCTCTCCCCTCCCACCATCACATCTGTTCACTTGTCTTAACAAGTTCAAGGAATTATGATCATTGTGTCTTCCTCCTGCACACACTTTATTTGTTTGTGTATTTATTTATTTATTTTTAGCTACCACAGATAAGTAAGAACATGTGGTATTTCTCTTTCTGTGCCTGACTTGTTTCATTTAATGTAATTTTCTCTTTGGCATACTTTTAATGCTGCTTCCCGCTCCCTCTCTCCCCTCCCACCATCACATCTGTTCACTTGTCTTAACAAGTTCAAGGAATTGTGATCATTGTGTCTTCCTCCTGCACACACTTTATTTGTTTGTGTATTTATTTATTTATTTTTAGCTACCACAAATAAGTAAGAACATGTGGTATTTCTCTTTCTGTGCCTGACTTGTTTCATTTAATGTAATTTTCTCTTTGGCATACTTTTAATGCTGCTTCTTTCACCCTTCAGAATGTCCTGGCTTAGATAGTGCATTATATGATCCATCTATTTCTAGAAGTCCATTCTTGCATGGTAGGCCACATTTGTGCCCAATTTGGGGAGATATAGAGAGTTTTTGGATGTAGACAAATTTGAGAGATGAGTTCTCTTGGTTTGAGATCCCGTTAAGATCAGACCTGAGTCAATTGGGTGCAAGTAGTGTATTTGGGAGGTGCAAAAATTAATAAATAAATAAAATAAATAAATAAATTAATTAATTAAAAAAATAAAAATGGGGAAGTGAGAAAAAGGAACAGCAGCCAAACTAAGTGTGCTAGCAAGCAAGCCATCATTATTGAGGGCACCTGGCACTTAATTCTGAGGACACTGGAAGACCAGAAATGTCACAGTATTATTTCACATGGTATGCAAAGATACTCCCAAGGGTGTTATTCCCACCACTTTCTGTCTGCCTGCAGAAGGTCAGAGCAGCCTTTTACTGCTTTGGAGAAAAGCTGCATGTAGAGTTGTAGACACTGGTGCATGTTCTAAGTGAAATAAAGGGCTGAGGCACAAGAAATATGAGCAGGCAGTGCTATTGTCTGCTGCAGGAGGAAAAGATGAAATAGAGAAAGAAAACACAAATGTTACTGAGTACCCAAATGTTTCCTGATCCTTCTGGGTTTAACTTAATTGATACACACATTCCTTTAGATATAGTATGATAATATTTGCTAAATGACTTAATAAATATATTGCCTTCATGTAGTTTATAACTCTGTATTTTCCACTCTGTTTATTGGGTAGAAATTATAATCTCCAGCTTGTGGACAGGAAACAAGAAGAAACATTCCCCAATATCACTTGCTCCTCTCCAATTTCCTCTTCTATTTCAGAGTGTCAGAATCAAGTCTGCTTTAATTGTTGGAAGACTTAGCACGAAAAAGTCAATCTTTTCTTTATTTAAATCTTCAGGCAAGTGAAAAACACCAAAGTTTCAGAAGTTAGTACCTGCCTTTCCCTTGAATGATTCTGTTCATCAAAAACATAAATGCACTTAAGAACTCGAAACATCGTTTTTTTTTTTCTTCTTCATTGTTCAAAGTTGTCAAGATTTAATGAAGGGTGGGTGCAGGGGTGGAGACGCCAGTGTTGTGCTGGTAAATCCTCAACAACCCACTCTCTTGGGACAAATAGACTATGATTTGCAGCACATGCCAATTTCCATGGTGTAAATATTCCACTATGGCCAATTTTAAGCTATCAATGTAGAGTCACTGAATGTGGAAGTTGGGAATAGAAGTACAGTAGCACAACATTACATAGTATTTCCACCAAGTGAATACAATAGATGTAAATAACCTCACAAGTATTGGTAATAGTAAAATGCAGTAAAATAATTAGAAATAGTGAATTTTGACTATTTATTTATTACTTTTTAAAATGCAATTTATCTAATTGAAAGTTTATTAATTTATATTTTATGAATGGTTGTGTCTAACAAGTTCACAAAAAAATTCTTTCCCACACACTTATTTATTTTTTAATTTTTTAAATTTCTTATTAGCAAATTCATTCTTACAAATCATGATATTTCTTTATGCCCTTTACCCAACCTGTCACTTCCCAAAACCCCTCCCTCCCTTCCCCCATCTCTAGTATCCTTAGGTTTGTTCTCTCCTTTTGAAAGTTCAACATATTTTTGTGGTCTAACAATCAGTTCTCATGAGCTGGTACAATCTGACTCCAGCACACTAATTTGGAGATTATTTCTTGAATAGATCCTTTGTTGTGCAGATTCTACTCCACTCAGATCTTTGTCCTAAGTCCAAAAGAGGAAGCTGTTCAGGTGAAATTGGCCAATGGGATGTGGTTTGAGATTCTGGCTGGACAACTAAAGAGCGAACAACAATCTTCTTGATGCTACCAGAGTTTTAGACCCTTTGTGTGTGAGATATTCTCTTTGCCTCTACCCTCATCCCTGATCAATTCAATACCCTGCATCTCTGGAGGCTGTCCCCTGCGGACTGCATTGCTCAAGGCCCTTTGATCTCTTGCTTCTGGTTCATCTCAACCAAAAGGAGGCACTGAAAAGAGATGTAAAGGCAGAAGAAGAGAGAGTTAGGAGTAGATATGCAACTGCTCTCTCCCTGCCTCGCTGCAGCTCTGACATTAGCAGTATCCGGTTCCTTGTAGGTGGCATCTCCCTGGCTTTTACTGGACCAGTCATGGCTCCCTCCCCTTGGCTTCCTCTGTAGCTGCTCCCTGGTGCCTCACCAGCCCTCAGTCTACACCTCTGTAAATAGTCCCTTCATTAAATTGTTTCCAGCTAAACCCATGTGGGTGTGCCCTGTATGATATGGCGCCCTATATGATATTGCAAGTGCATATATCCAACTGCATTGGTCTTTAGGAAACCTAGCAGCCTAATTGCTCTCAGGGGGAAGCACATTTCTATGTGATGTTTTCATGCTCATCCCATTACACCCATATCATTATCTCTGCCCAGTTGACAGCTATAGGTGAGGAAAGGGGGCAGAGACAACTACCTTTACCCACATAGGGCTTTCTTACCTCCCACATGCAGCTCCATCCACCAGATGGGCACACCATCAACTTACCTTGACTGATTGGCTAAATATGGCTCATGCTTTGCTCTGAGAGCCAGGCCTTGGCTCTAACGTTAGGCACAGTCTGTCCTGTGGGACTTGTAATGAAACCAGGCACCCACTAAGGTCCTTTTATAGCCCTTAACCTATTCATCAGCCATCACAGTTCTCTCTGCGGTCTGTGTTCTTGCCTTGTTCTTATAAACACCTTTTTCTGACCTGACATCCTTCTTGGCCTGATATCCCAGACTCATGCAGCAATTCAGTTGTCAAAATGTCTAGGAGCCAGTCCTAGTTCATTAAACTAAGATGAATTGAATGTGTGCCATGCACCAGGTACACACACAATTCATATTAGTACTGTGCTAAGCAGTTCACACATATGCTCTCTCCCACGATGGCAACACCCAGCAGGACTGGCACCATCATATTCCACCTCTCCAATCTGTTATCTACTACTTGTACAAGTCATTTGTCTGTTTGCACCCAGATACATTTCCTACCCTTCTCTCCACCTTGTTCGTATTATAGGAAACTACATTTCCAGTCTCCCTTGACTGTTGTTTTCTGGCTAGATGTGGCCAACTGAAGGACTTGGCAGGAGATAGAAGGACAGGAAAAAGCCAGGCTAATTTTCTCCCTCTTTCAACCTGGGGCAGCATCACTGGCAGCAATTGTGCTTCTTTTGTGGCTACAGCTCTCACTGGGCAGCTCGTCCCTTAATGACCCCATGAGGCCTGCTGCAGTTCCAGCTTCCACAATGCTCCTGAACTCCTGCAAAACTGCTTCTTTTGTCCCTTCAGCCCTAGATGAGGTAGTCCCTTACTATAATTGCTCAACTGTGAACTGCTTCATCTCTTCTTTGTTGTTTCAGCTCTTCTTGTACTTAAAACTGATTCCCTATATTAAATTCTCTCTATTGAAGAACCTGGAGTGTGTTTTGCTTTCCTGGCTGCATCTTCACTTATATGCTTCTCTCCCCCTTGTCCTCTGTACTCACACTTCTAGGGCTGTGTGTGTGAGTGTGTGTGCATGTTTAACTTACTGAAAGCATCCTCTACTATAACTATTTGTTCCCTTAATAGCATTAACTAGCAATCTTACATATTTTACCCACTGCTGTATTTCTAACACTCCAGTAAATGATTGACTCATGGGTACTCCTACTGAATAAATTAATTAAAAAATTAATAAATTCCTATTTTGTAGATGAGGATACTCAAACTTAGAAAGATAAATTAATTTTCAGATCACTTGATTTTGTGCTGCCCACCAGCCCAGGGCACAGCCTCCCTTCTGCCAATTGTTTTTTCTATGGACTTTAGAATCATGGCCCAGAT
Organism: Galeopterus variegatus; assembly: GCF_000696425.1. Taxonomy (NCBI): domain Eukaryota; kingdom Metazoa; phylum Chordata; class Mammalia; order Dermoptera; family Cynocephalidae; genus Galeopterus; species Galeopterus variegatus. Next base: position 15,719 of record NW_007741477.1, on the reverse strand, counting down.
TTCCCACAGCAGCAACCACCCTGTTTTGCCGTAGCCCTCCCACTTCCCTCATCCCTGTGTCTGCAGCGCTCCTGTGTGCCTGCTTTCACCATGACCTGCTGTAGCATCACCCCTTTATATATTGGGCTGTTTATCATGAGCCATATTCGCCAGTATCTCTCCAATTCTATGGTTGGGAGGAATTTCATTCAAGTCTTGATCCCTGTCCCTATGAGACTAGATCCCAAGGTTTCCTAGCAATGCATAACACCTGGTGGAACTGAGGTATTCAGATGCAGACCTAAAACAGGTGGCTCCCCCAAATGGCTAATTATTAGACTCTCCCAAAGAGATTTTTAAAAAACAGATTCCCAAGTCTAATCCCAGACCTACTTGTTAGGTGGGACCTGGAGTCTCTATCTTTAAAAGTGTCCTTTGTATCCCATGAGGAAGCTGGGCTTTATGACAACTCTCAAAAGAAGCAATGAGAGAGAATTCACTGGATGCAGGTGGAAATGAAAACAAAACAAAACAAGAGTTTTAGGTGTATGCCAGGAATGGAGCTATCTGACTCTCAAATATTGTGCTCTTTCAGAGCAGAAGGGAGGGACTGCCTGTGCCCAGAACTGTTGACTGATTGTGTCCTGGAAACTGCTTCCTGTCCCTGTCCTCTGTCCTCGCCTCCTCAGCACTTGGGATGGCAGAGTCCCTGATGGTATCCAGGCAACTCTGCAGTCTGGCCTGAGCTCCCTGCTAAGGTTGACAGATAAAACAGAATACCCAGCTGAATTTGAATTTCAGATAAACAATATATATGTATAGACTTATACTGAAAAAGTATTTGCAGTTCATCTGAAATTCAAATTTAACTGGACAACCTGTATTTTGATTGCTACATCTGACAACCCTGTTCCCTACTGTTGTCTAATACTGAGCAGGCTGAAGCATTACCCAAGACTATATTCCTTTCTAAGAGGACATTTTGAACTTCTGTTTCTGTGAGTCACTCATGGAACCAGTATGATGAGAAGGTCCCTCTTTAATAAACATGGTCTTCTGCAAGGCTTAACATTGATAGATTCGATTTTGTACACATTGATTTAGCACCTATGGCTGGCTGCTATCTAGGCCCCAATTCTACTCCAAAAAGGATGGTGGCAAATGCTCAGTGCTCTGGGATGGCTTTGAGGAGAAGCTCCATCTATTTTGGAAAACCAGCATCAATTCAGTTAAACCAGCTAAGTTATTTCAGGTGTATAATTTGTCTTTTCCATTTTTGGTTATTGGAAAGATGTTTAACAAATTTGTCTACGGGTATATCCCACCTCACTTTGCATTCCTCATAAATACATGTCAAACACAAACCTCTTTCACGAATGATGGGATTGTTTTCTATTTGGGGGGAAGCCTCTGTGTTTGTCATTTATTTATTCATTCAACAAATCTATTTTTGAGACTATATTATGTGCCACATGCTACTCTAGGTGTTCAGGATATTGAAGTGAAACAAAAGAAAACAAAACACAGCTGTAAAGAGTTTGTGCTACGGAAAATACAAGGAAGGCATGGTGGTAGGGTGTGCCTCTGGGGAGTAAATGGGGTTGTGATTTAAAATTTTGACTAAGAGCTCACTGAAAAGGTGTGATGTAAGCAGCAATTTGAAGGAGAGCTACTTTTAGGATTTTAAGATTTCTTTAATGATTTTCTTTAATTGACATTTACTTCAAAATGTATACTATACATTTACTCAGAAGGGAGTATTTCTTACCAAGTCTATTGTTGGTCAAGATATCAAATTTGGAAAAGCATATTGGAATATAATGCACTTAATGTAAATATCCAGTCTTCAATCTCAAAGGGATCAACTCAGGAATACGCAGCGTGATACAGTTGTTTTTAATTAATATTTGTCCATGCAAGGAGAGCTTCCAGTGTAGGTTCTGGAGTGTGACTGCTTGCTTTCAAATCTTGTCCCCACCACTTAATAATGATATTATGTATGGCAAGTCACATTAACTTTCTGTGCCTTAGTTTCCTAATATTAAACTGGGATAATGATATAAGTTACCTTAGAGGATTAAATAAGACAATGTATAGTCCCTTTCACATAGAAAATTCTTAATGGTGTGCTGATAAGTTGGTTCTCTAGAAAGAATAAAAAGCCCTTATATGTAGCATTTGCCAATTTCCATGTTGTAAATATTCCCAGCTTGTCAATTTCAAGCTACCTACATTGTCATTGAATGAGAAGGTGGAACAAGATGCACACAGTCAGCACCAATGAACTGGTCCAGTGAGCTATAACACGCCATATGATGACTCATCATGCCGTATTCTCAATGTAAGTATTTATTTCTAAAAATATAATAATCTGAAGAAAGTATATACAGTAATGATACTGACATTCTCAACTTTCGCACTGTGCATACTTTGGGCTCAATAATATTTTATTATTGGAAGGTTGTCCTGTGCATTATAGAATGTTTAACAGATTTCCTAACCTCTACCTACTAGATACCAGGAACTACCCTCCTGTCCCAGTTGTGATAATCAAACATGTCTCTAGACATTGCCACATGTCACCAGGGGGGCAAAATATCCCTTGTTGAGAATCATTGCTTTAGAGGAATACAAACAGAAGATAGAAAAATATATTTCCAGGGGAATATATTTAGAATCACTTTTTAAAAAGAAGGTAAAGATAATATAATGCCCAAGGGATTGCAAATACACTGAAAAGACAATTTATCTTTAAGTAACTGATGTGTAGACAAATTAGGTGAAAAGGTGAGCTGAGATGTCGTGGTGGGAAGTGGCGTGGTAGAACGGCCAGAGCACTTGGGGTGGGGGTTGCGTGAGGCCCGTGCTTCAACAGCCTGTTGATATTAGATGGGCCTCAGCTCCCGCTAGACTCTGCTTTTTTATTAGCTGTGTGATTCTGCTTGAGTTGCTTAACCACTCAGAGCCTTGGTGTCCTCATTAATGAAAAAATCATGAAGACTGACTTAAATAGATTGTAAAAATAATAGTCAAATATTATATATGTTTACTAAAGAGGAAAGAAAAGGGTGCTTGTCAGCTCTGGGTTTTAGGTGGTAGGTAGGCCTTGGGCAGGGGCCGATGGGAGGGGAAGCCCAAAGGGTGGGGTTGGCTGGGGAGGCCAGATGATAAAGAGCCTGTCCTGGAAAGAAAAGGGTGCTTGTCAGCTCTGGGTTTTAGGTGGTAGGTAGGCCTTGGGCAGGGGCGGATGGGAGGGGAAGCCCAAAGGGTGGGGTTGGCTGGGGAGGCCAGATGATAAAGAGCCTGTCCTGCCACACAAGGCTGCAGGTCACTGCTTGGAAATGTGAGAACAAAACGGGACCCCAAGTTAATGACTTTCAGGTGTGCTGGCCCAGCTGCCTAGCCATTGGGGAATCTCACCGAGGCCAAGGCTAATACTTTGGGGCTGCCAAGGCAAACATCAGGCCTGGGGTAAACCAACCAGAGCCAGAGGCCCGGGGCCTCCCATCAGATTGCACAGCACCCTGTGGCTGTCCATGCCCACACCTGTCCACTGTAGACACAGCAAGCACTGCATCCCCTGCCAATCTCTGCTGCACAACTGCCCCTGCTCCCAGGAGTCCCTGCTATCTGTTACCTGCCCAGCCCAGGTGTGGCACCATCATTCCCTCTTCCTCACTCCCATCCTGGGCCCCAGTGAAAGCCCTGCTGTTTGGAGCTATGCTTGACTCTGTACCTAGGCATGTGGACAAAGAATTCCTCCATCCTCCCTCCCATCCACTCTTTGCTTTGCTCTATTTTTTGCACCCTGTACCCTGCTCCACTCAGGCTCTTACCAATATTCCCTTGTGTCCCCTTCTTCCCTCCATCACCCTAACTGTGAGGATGGACCAAACTCAAGATACATTCCACACGAGCTCTACTCTGTTCTCACAACACTCCCTGATGGGCTGCAGGGCAGACCGAATGCCACAAATGCTGCTTTGATTACTCCCAAAGACATGGTGGAAGGTTGCCAGAGATGTGGGCATGCAGGAGGGCAGAATCAGCTTGGTTCAGGGATGCCTGTTGTTACCACAGAAATTCTACCTTTCAGGCACCTAACCCTTAGCTTACAGAAGGATCTGCTCTGACCCTACAAGCTAGACTGTCATAAAAGTATTTTTGTTCTGGGACTTATAGTCATGGGTCAAAATCTAAACAACACTGCTTATTTGGTAGTTGTGCAAACATTATTCAACCTCACTATGTCTTAGTGTCCTCAACTACCAAACACTTTCACAAGATTATTAGGAGGATTACTGAGATTGCTTACTATTTCATTCAACAAGTATTTGTTAAGCATTGACTATGTTAGAAGAGCAGTGCTAGGCCCTGAGGATACAGATATGAATGCAGCATAGTCCCTGATATCCAGGGGCCCACTGTCAAGGGGAAAAGACAGGTAAGAAACTATAGCAAAGTGATACATTATATATGTGTATGATACGAATAAGAGGTAAGAGAAGGTCTACCTGGAATATGGCACTCCGATCCTGCCTTTGCACTTTCTGTTCCCTCTGCCCTTAAACTTGTTCCCCAGACAGCTGCAAAGCTTACTTCCTACCTTTCTTCAGGTCTCTGCTCAAATGTCATTTTGTCATAGACATCTCCCCTGACCACCCTCTATAAAATAATACCCACTCTCTCAGACTCTCTTCCCCATATCTGTCACACTCTTCTGAGTCATGTCACCACCTGACATATTATGCTTTTTTTTCTTTCCCCTATCCCCTCTAGAATGTAAGTTCCTTGAGGGCAGGGTTGTTTTTTTCACTGCTAGGACTCCAGCACCTAGGACCAGGTCTGGAATGTAGTTAAATGCTTCAATAATTATTTGTTAATTGAATAAACAAATCAATAAATGAATGAATGAAAATTGGAGTGAGCGGAGAACGAAAGATATAATTCTTTCTGGAAGAGTCACAGAGAAGGAAATCTTTGAGAGAGACATGAAAGAGGAGCAATGCAGGGAACATATAATTCTTTCTGGAAGAGTCACAGAGAAGGAAATCTTTGAGAGAGACATGAAAGAGGAGTCAGAGTTATTTGAGCAATGCAGGGAATGGCGGAGGGAAGAGGTTGTGCAAAAGACAGGGAGAAAGTCACGGACTGTCCTAGAAATGTTTGGTGTTGCTGAGTAACTAAGGAGCTGCAGATAGGCTCAGGAGCACTGGCAAGAAATGTGTGTGGAGAGCTGGCTGGCAAAAAATCTCATTTAATCCCTCTTAGGAAGATTGGATGGCATGTAACCGAAAACCTAAGTTTGTTTTAAAAAGTAGCACAGTGCCCAGCACATAAAAGATGCTCAATGCTTTCCCAACATTGGCTCTCTCCTATATCAGCCTATGAGAGGTACCTAGAAATCTCCAAGGGAATGGGCTATTTACTGACCCTGGCTGGTCCCATAGTCCCCTGAACCCAGATGAGGGCATTATGGCAGGTGACGGCTGGGGTCATTGGTGTTTGGGCTGGACCCCTCCACAGGCTGTGTAGGTCAGTATCAGTGTACAACTCAAGAAAAAGTTTGTCCCTTCTCAGAATCTAGCCAAAGCCTGCCCACCCTAGTCCAGCAAGTGATCCCATTTTTAAGCTCTCCTTTCCAAATTTGCTGTTCCCTAAAGTGCTGATATATTAGGGCTTAATTATCCCAGCTCCAGTTCCACTCTGCTCTGGTTACAGTAAATAAACCAGGGCCTGTTAAATGGATTTTTATAACAAGGTGAGCTCTTGTGTAGACTTTTCACTGAAATAGTATTGCTGCTTTGAAGAGGGTCCAAGTTCCATAGAAGAGGCTCGTGGCAAGTTCTCCCTGGCTCTGCTCTGTACCTGAAGAGAAGAGAAAGCTAAATGCTTATGCTGTGCTAAAATGAGGGAGTCCAGAAAGGAGCTCTGTGGAGTCAGCAACATTGATTCTTAGCTCCTCACACATGTCCAGGGGTTTTAAGAGATCATATTCTAAAAGAAATTGAAGAGTCATATTGTTTGTGAAACAGGCTTTAAAATTCATTTTTTTCTTACAATAATTTAGAAATGAATGAATATAATCACTGTGGTGTGGAGGCACAATGAGAACTGTGTGTGTGTGTGTGTGTCGTGTTTGTGCAATAAAAGGAGTAATTATAAACTTTGGGAAACAGCCTCAGGTTATCTCACTTGTGAATGGCATTACAACTTATTCGTGATTTTAGGTCCTCTCACTCAGATCAACTGTCCTTTAATTAATCTTTGTGCTTCTAAGCTCACCCAGGTCCAATCAACCCTCCATATCACCACCAGCAAAAACTTTCTAATATACAAATATGAATAATGCCATTCCCTTGCTCAAACCCCCTTCAGTATTAGCCACTGTCATACAGAACAATGTCCAAACTCTTTAACCAAGCATTTATAGGTCCTTTCCAAGCGGCACCAACCTACTTCACCTCCTGCATCCCCAGCATCATACATTTCAGCTACAGGGAATCACCACGGCCCTAGTAGACCAGTTATCTTCCTGTTGAACATGTCTACCTGCCAAAGGCCTACTCATCCAGTTGAGAGGATGCTCAGCAAATATTTCTCTACTAAAAAGGAGGGGAATATGAAGAAGGTACCTAAATACACACATCTATTCATGTTCTCTCTTTTGTATCTCTTGCTTTTTCATTGCTCCAACACTTTCAAGAATATGCGACTTCTCTTAGGGAAACACACGTGATCATAACTCAAGGTCACAGTGAGGACCACTGGAAGGGTGGATAAGCCAAGTCTACCTCTCATTTCAAGGCTAAGCGTTCACAGAGACATTGGTCCATGCCTTGTAAAGACAAGACTATGTCTTCTCTTGGAAATTCTGAAATGGCTAACCAAGGGACCAGGCTGAATGAGTGTGAAGAAGACCTTGCCTAACCCAGATGAGGGGAGAGGGAGCCACCAGGACCCCGGGTACACCAGCCTCTAAGGACCTGCTGCTTCTTCAGAGTAAACCTCTGATGGCAGCCTACTCTTGAAAATGGCTGATGACAAGTGTGCTTTGGGTACCGGTAAAAAGCCAGCTCAAATGACCAGCTTTACTATACTGGTTGCAAAAGAAAATGATGCTGCTTCAGAGAACCAGGCAGATAGTAGTAGGCTGTAAATTGCCTGCTAATTTCAGAACTGCTTTTCCTATCTAGGAGGCCAAATAAGCCTTTTATCTGGAGTGAATGGTTTGGAAAATAGTTGGTTTATGTTCCAGTTGTCTTGGATTCCAGTTGCCTGAGGTGCAATGAAGCCATTAGATTCATTAGAACGTTGAAAAAACTGAGACTCCTTAATAATTCTGAGGGGTCACTGAAGTAAGAGATGCCATTAAAGCTCAACATTATGTGAGATCTGAGAGCTGGTCTCCTCTTTCTCCAACCCAAAGGCTGATCATATCTCAGATTCTAGCTGAGCATGCAAAAGTTACCTAAAGTGGGATGGGATTCCTGAAGAGGACTAGACTTCTATCTAATCACTGGGCTGGACCACTCACTTGGACACCAGGAACAAGAAAATTCAGCTATGAGTGTGTGGATAAAGTCAAGATTGGAATTCAGGTCTTCTTAACTTCAAATCAGCATGTGCATATGCTGCACTCTGGTCCCTCCCTTAATTCCACACTGTTGGTGTTTACTGTGTGAGGCCATATCAAAAGGAACCCTTCAATGCCTTGAGTCTGGCACTCCATACCCAATCACGATTCTGGAGGTTGTGTTTCTCTACCTTTGGTTGATTTTAATATGACACAAGGTCCTGAAAGTCCTTCTTATTCATTTTATTTATTTATTATAATGGCTTAAATTCAACTCCACTAAGCAAATCAATTCAGTGCCGAGACAGAAATTTACAATACACCTACCAGTGCTATGGCTCAACAGGATGCATTAAGAGGCTAGTTAAACACCAAATGCAGTATAAATCTCAGCCTTATAGGTGTGCTGAAAACATAAATAGCTTCCAAAGAGCTATGATCAATACAGGATATATCTGCAGGCTCAAAGTGTGAGACTAATTTAAATTTTAAATTAGCCCCTCCTTAATATCTCCCAATATACTGGGCTCTGCCATTTCTGTTAATGGCACCAAATTTTCAGTATCTAAATATTGGTTTTTGAATTTCTGTTGTGATATCAAAGCTGGGAATGAGGTGGCATTGGGGACTGTGTGTTGGTTGGAATGAAGAAATAAAAATGAGAAAGACCTGGAGAAGAGGGTCATGGGGAATGAGATAAGGGTGGGGTCACAGGGCATCTGGGAAGGTACAACTAGGTGGCATAGCAGAAAGGACAGGTAGCAAGTCCGTATTGAGAAAGTCTGATCAGTCCAGCCTTAGGGAGCATCCGCGGTTCCTATTTGCTGGTGCTAATGACTGGAGACATGTATTCAAACCACAGTGTGTCCTGCTGGGCTTGGGCCCAAGTGCAAAGCCATCTGGTCTGCTTATCTATGGAGCACATTTCTGCCCATTCTCCTTGCTGCTTCCTGACTCACTTGACAGCCAGGCTAGTCTATCTGTGGCCTGGGACTCCATGGAGAGGTCAGCAGAGAGAAGTCATTTCCAATGGACATCAGTTCCTATAACTGCTGGATTCTGAGGTCTCACTATCCCCACCTCAAATTCAATGCCATAGACAAATCAAATGAACCACCAAAGGGAAAGGTAGGAATGGGTATATTGCAAAGACAGTATTCACAGGGAAGATGGTCTCACAGGCTCTGGGCTGTTCCTGTGGTCAGGCTGCTGGCCTCCTTGGCACTCATGTGTCAGGTCACAAGCTGCCCATCCTCCAAGGGTTACTGCAATAGAAAGGGGCTTCCCTCAGCATCCTCAGCTTCTCCTGAGACTGACAAATAGTTGGCAGGGATTCTGATGAGGTTCACTGCATTTGGTTGTTGCTCCTAGAAGCTTCCATCACTCGATGCCTGCTATGCAACCACTTACTAAGTCCTTCCATCCAGCCTTCTAGATATTTCTCCAGCCCTTCTCCCTCTACCCTCAACATCCTGGTGAAGATGAGGCTTTGTTGTCTCTAGAATGGGTTAATGCACCAGCCTCCTGAATGTTCCACCTGCCATTATTCCTGTCCCCTTTCCATTCCAAACCTGAGCAAGTGTTTTCCTATACCCCCTAGCCGCACCTCCCCTGACCTCTTTGATTCTCCAGGGGTCTCAGAGGAAAGCACAACACAGCCCCTGTGAGTCATCTTGCATCTGTCACCACACCACACCTCGACATGCTACGGTCCAGCCCGAATCCTCACTCCCTGGGAGGGTGCTTGTACACTCCTGTGCCTTTATGCATGGCCTCTCTTGTCATTTTCATGACCCAACATTTAGCTCAAAAATCACTTTTTCCATGAAAATTTCCATGACTAACTCAGGAAGTGAGATCGCTCACTCCTCTGGGTACACCAGACAATTTCCTTACCTTTACTTTAAATTTCTCAAATTATTTTCCAATTATCTCTGTGTGTGGTGTTCTATGGCAGTGGTACATTGACTCTTTGAGGGCCGTGGCTGTTTTACATTGTCATGCACTGGGCACTTGGCATTGTTGGTTGCAGAGGGCCCTAAGCAGATTTAGGCAAATCAGAGGAACAGAGGCTGTAACCCCACTGTGAGTCACCACTGCAGGAGAGAAAGAAATCCCCAAACACATTATAATAATATTAGCAGGTTTTTTTCCTAAATCCTCCCTATGTGCAAGTGAGTTACAGACATTGACTCACTTTTCTTCACATTAATCCCATGAGGGAGGGATTTTTATTCCGATTTTACAGATGCCAAATTGAGGCTTATTTAGAGAGGTTAATGGAGTTGCCCAAGGTTTTACAAGTAATGTGTGGTGTGGGAGCCAGAATTTAAAGGCCACTTGTCTATCTCCAGAATGTGAGCTCCCGGCCACTGTAGAAATGCCCCCCTCTCATGGGGGGAGATGTTGACCTGCTGGCCTGTATATGATGAGCTCTGAGACCGGGCTTGCAATGAATCGAGGAATTATGTAGAAGGGATTGCAGCAGAATCTACAAGTTGTCCGCCTCCAGTGGGGTGTACGGACTTGCTTCTCTGGGATGTCAACAGTTTGAAGCACAAAATAAGGAAGACTCACATGACTTAGCCCAGTACTTTGTTTATAAGACCAATTCATACTTAGCAATCTCATCATCCAAGCCAAGTCCTTCCTTTACCCGCATAGAGTTTTCAAACAAAAAAAGGAATCTTAATTAATCAGTAATCATAGATCCTTCATTTGCTCTGGTGCCTTGATCTGGAGGCAATTATTTGTGATTGAAAGCAGTGGGAGGGGGCAAAGAGAACAAAGGAGAGGGTGTCACCAAGTATCCTTGGGCATTTCATGACTGTTTTTCCTTAAGAAGTTCTTCAAGTAAAACATCCTATTCTCAGACATCCTTTTGACTCTGTATATTCACTCAACAAACACTGATTAACACCTGATATACCAGATCCTGTTGTAGGCACTGAGGCTGTGGTGGCAAACAAGGAGAGGCTCTTACAATCATGAAAATCATATTATATGGAAAAAGACAAAAATATAAACAAGTAGATAATTACAAAAATAAAATAATTTTTATTGCAATAAATATTATCAAATAATATTTAATAGGAGGCAGGGAAAGAAAGTAATGGAGGTTGCCTGATTTTAGATAGTGTGGTCAGGGGTGCCTTCCTGGAGGAGGTGTCATTTAAGTGGGAGCCTTAAGAAAGTGAAGCCAGGCATTTGAGGATTGTGGGAGAGAGAGCTCCAGACAAAGGGAGTCAGAAGACAAGGCTGGCAGCTGCAGAGTTGAAGAGCTCATGTACGTCTGGAGTTGCATGAGATCAGGGTGACAGTAATGGTGTGTCTGAAATTTAATTTTGAATACCATGGTGTATGCACACTGAGTGATGGGAAAATTGCCTTCATTCTCTTCCTGGTCTCTACATGAAATAAGCCTCCTCCTATCACAACATTATCCCTGGTGTACATGGGAGTTGAGAACACACCATTGGAGAATTTCCTTGGCTCAAAGTCAGTAGAGAAACAAAGCAATCTAGATGCTAACTCTGCAGCCGTCCTACAATAAGCAGGACTTCTGGCTCAGGTCCGTAATGAACAGGAGACCAGCGCAGTTCCACTAGATCCAGAGCCACATGTTTTTAACACCTTAGTGAGAGAAGCAAATTACGTGACATTAAAATATTGATATCTTTGTTGTTGTTGTTGTTGTTGTTGTTGTTGTTGTATGGTTCAAAATCAGTCGGGGAAGCCTCTTTGGAGGAGATGACAAGGATTTATAAAATGTCAGTTGATGAGAAAGAGAAAGAAGCACATTCCAGGTAGAAGACATATGCTGCGTAGTTTTGCCAGAGTGTATGAACTGGTTTGTGCACACGTGGAGGCGTGCCAGGCTAGAGCGGGTCCGTGCTGGGGAGAAACTGTGGTTAGGAGTGTGAAGTCAGAACAAGACCAACAATATGAGTCTTTGAAAGCCGACCTGAGCACTTCCGCTGCACAGCTCTGTCCTGCCCTCCCTCTTCTTTCTTTGCTATCAAATGGACCCATTCCCCATTCTCTCCATGGGAAATTTTGCAGCTGTTGTCTCAATCCCCTCAACAGCTTTGCAAGGTATAATTCTCCCCATTTACTAGATAAGGAAACTGAGACACGGGAATTAACTGAGAGGTGGTGGGAGCAGGGTTTGGATTCTGTCATGCACCTTTGCAGCTACCAGCTTTGCAAGGTATAATTCTCCCCATTTACTAGATAAGGAAACTGAGACACGGGAATTAAATGAGAGGTGGTGGGAGCAGGGTTTGGATTCTGTCATGCACCTTTGCAGCTATAGCACGGCTTCACCCTTCCCTGCCCTGTCTTACAGCACATGTGCTTAGGTCACAGGCAGCTTTGCCTCTGTCTCTTTGAATCCAACACAGGTAGATAACACACGTATCCATTTTTACAGATGAGCAAACTGAGGCGCAGAGATGTTGAACAACTCCTCCAACGTCACACAGCTAGAAAGTGCCCAAAGTGTTACTCACTCCTGCTCTTAATGATGACTCTCTATTGTCTCCCAATACCTAATACCTGTGCTTGTTAGATAACAACAATTATTATTACTATTAATGAACGTACTGCCTTTGGGAGTGAGCCAGGTGCAGAGGCAGCTCCCTTGGCCACGCCTGCCTCAGACCTGCTGCTTGCAGTGCACTGAGCACAAGGAACCCTCCAGAGCCTGAGAGCTGTCAGCACAGATTCCAACAGGGAGCGAGCAATGCCCTTCACTTCTTCAGGCCTCTGAAATCCAGCCAAGGAGCAGGCACTGAGCTAACACCCAGACAGTTCCTGAGCCTCCGGCCCTGGGCACGGTGCCCTCGCTTGTGGAGACGGAGCAGCAAGGCCCATCTGATTTGAAGACGCCTCACTGCTCCTGACACCTGGGACTTAAACCCACCATCACTGTCATCCCACATCTACCCACCAGGCATGATGTGGGGAGAGAGCAGGGGAGGAATGGGGAAAGGACCTACAGAGCCAGGGAGGGAAGCTGGTGGAAAGAATTAAGGGCCCATTTGTGGGAATCCTTTGGAGTGTTGGGGCTAAAAGCCCAGTTGAGTGGGATCAAAGAGGAGCCCCCAGCTCAGCCCAGGGCAGAGGATCCACAGCTGCAGGCCTTGGTAGACCCTCATCTCCTGTCTTCTCAGCTTTTGAGGGTGAATTGCAGCCACCGCCTGAGGAAATGCTGCCTGGGGACGCAGGTTTCTAACTTGGGGCCTGCACAGCCTTCCAACAACAGGTCCCCAAATGGGAGACTCATACATCTGCATCGTTCCCCAAATTGTGAGGTAAAATCCCATCGAGGAAAAAAACGTCATTCCCTTTTCAATTATTTTTCAATTCCTCACATTACATCAAAGGAAAAGCATCATATTAGTTCTAGTGTGTCTGTAACACTTATTAACCCTTTGCTAAGCTCCCTTTTAAACAAAGAGCCACATCTCGGGAAGGCAAGGGTGTCTAGGTAAAACATAGTAAAACTGTCTAGTTTTCATTGTGCTCGTTTTCATAGTTAACTCCCTGGAGCACGAAGTCGTCACTGTCTCTCTCAAGCAATGATATAAAGTTTCCGTTTAATTCCTGTACATGAAGTTTTTGAAAGTGAGTTCTTGAGGAGACGCAGGGCCCACTTGAGGTAGGGAAACAAGTCCTCAGATGACAGGCCTTGGCAGCAAAGATCTGAAAGCTCTGGGAAGGTTCTGGAAGCAGGATAGCCAGTCCCAGAGGTGCCCAGTGGAGACCTGGCTCCTGCAGCCAGCGGGGGACCCCTGAGCCATGGCCTTTCTCAGAGCAAACATCAGTCTCTCTCCTCCTTTGTCCTTAATGACCACAGCTGGGGGGAAGAGGCTTTAACTCCCAAGGAGGCTGTTTGTATCCAGCCTGTGAGGAGAGGCCTAAATTGGCATTCCACATCATAATAAAAAAATTCCCAGCAATTATTAAAAGATTCTTATCTCTTGCTCCCTACATGGATAATGAGTTCCCTCTCTGCTGGACTGAGACAGGCTGTCTCTGCTCTCACTTAATGAAACAGGACCAAGTTTGCAAATGAGCCTGCCCCAGCTCTCCCTTAACCTCTGCCTGTCGAGTTGTACATCAAACCTTCTGGCTTCTGTCTTTCCTTATTAACAGCCCATAATCTTAGCAGGACCCTTGCCTTGGAACTTCCTCTTTGCATGTACAGATCTGGTTTTCTCTGGACATAACGACTCGGGGTTTGCCTTTGTCTTTCTGGGACTGAAGTTATAGGGGATCCAGGTGCTCCTGGTTTCACTGAACTAGAAAGTTACAAAAGAGAGAGAGAGAGGAAACGACAGAGGGGATGCATACATGTTTTACCTGAACAATCACTACCACTTTCTCTCTGGGGCACAGTGGTGCTGGAAGCTGTGTTTAGCAATGGTTTTGATTGAAATTCTCTATCTGCAACTCTGGGTTCCAGGAGTTCATTTCTTTCCCCAGATCCAGTCGACTCCCGGGGGCAGGAGCAGGTCAACTGAGTCATTGTGATAAAAGTCACTGCATTATACTTTTCCAAGTCACCCCTCTTGGACTTTCAGGGACTTTCCTTTATTTTGACCACATTTTAAGAAAAACCTTTGAATACAGATAACTCTTTTAAGTGGAATGTTTGACAGCTTTTCCTTAAAGGTTCACCTCCCCCTAGGAAAGGAAGGAGATGGCACATGTATGTTGAAGGGGGCAGACTGACAGGACGGGTTCATCCATCCGGCCTCAAGGAAGGAGATGGCACATGTATGTTGAAGGGGGCAGACTGACAGGACGGGTTCATCCATCCGGCCTCAAGGAAGGAGATGGCACATGTATGTTGAAGGGGGCAGACTGACAGGACGGGTTCATCCATCCGGCCTCAAGGAAGGAGATGGCACATGTATGTTGAAGGGGGCAGACTGACAGGACGGGTTCATCCATCCGGCCTCTGGTGTGTATCATTTTCATAACGCGAGAACCAATGGGCCTGCTCCCAGCAGGTGCTGCATCAAAGGAAGGAGATGGCACATGTATGTTGAAGGGGGCAGACTGACAGGACGGGTTCATCCATCTGGCCTCTGGTGTGTATCATTTTCATAATGTGAGAACCAATGGGCCTGCTCCCAGCAGGTGCTGCAAATCTCCATCTGGTGAACTGTGGCCAACACTGTGGCTCTGAGGTGAGTTTTACTGGGAATAGAACCACCCACCATTTCAGGATGGCTTCTCTCTGCTCTTTCAGATTATGCTCCAGTTGTCTGCTGTGTAACAAAGAGCCCCCAAACATGGCCATCTTGTTAACAACAACCATCTCATTGTACCTCCTTATTCTGTGGGTTAAGAATCCAGGCAGGGCTCAGCCAAGCCTTTTTTTTTTTTTGTGCTCCTCAGGACATTGGTTGGGATCAGCAGGTGGTATTTAGCTGGTGACTGGCTTAGTCTGAAATTCCAAGGTGGCTTTGCTCGCAGGTTGGCACCTTGGAGAGGAGAGCCGGGTTCCCTTCCCTCTCAGTCATCTCGGGCTTCTCCAGTGGTCTGTCCAGCAGGTATTAAACTCCTTACATGATTGTTTAGGGCTCCAAGAGCAAGTGTTTCCAGAAACAGCAAGTGGAAGCTGCTGGTCTCCTACAGCCTGGGCCCAGACACCAGCTCTGTGTCACTTCTGTCACATCCTCTTGGTCACAGCTGCCATAAGGCCTGCCCAGATTCCAGGTGAAAGAACATATGCTAGAAGTAAAAGCTGAGTTTCCTAATAATTCCAGAAGAAGGTACCAGCAACACACAAAAATGCATGGAAAACATGCTGGAAGTAGCCTCTTGATAGACATGATTAAAGATTAATTCTTCAGGCATATCTGGGGCCAGCCTGCCAGTCCCCATATGAACTCAAGTTTGGAAAGTGGCAATCACAGGAGTATGCTTTTGGACATCCATAGATGTTAAGGGAAACTAAGGTCTCCAGGGAGATGGAGATACTGAGGCCTGGGCTTCAACTTTGCTCTCTGTCAAAGCAGCTCAGGGCAAGGACCTTAAGCTGGTGCCAGTATCTCTTGCCAGCTACCCCTATAGCTGGCTCCTTGCCACTTGGGAAACAGGTTAGCCAAGCATCGAGGATGGCATTTTCACTAAGTAGAGCCAAACCCAG
>NW_007741476.1:22341-25275 GCF_000696425.1 Galeopterus variegatus | reverse complement strand
TTCTTTGACATACTGATTTCATTTATTTTAGATATATACCCAGATGTAAAATTGCTGGATCATATGGAAGATCCACTTTTAATATTTTGAGAATATCATACTGGTTTACATAATACCTTTACTAACTTACATTCCCACCAACAGTGTACAAGTGCCTGCTTATCTCTGCACCCATTCCAAGAGTTTTCTTTCTTTTTTAGTAATAGCCATGCTAACAGCTGTGATGTAATGTCTATTAGTTGTTTCCTTAAATTGCCTTTGCCTGATGACTGGTAATGTTAAACATTATTTTTTCCACATATTTAGTGGTATTTGTATATCTTCTTATGATAAATACATTTCCAGAGATTTTCGTATTTTGTTCAGTTTTTTACCACTTTTAGTTGGGTTATTTGTTTTCTTGCTATTGAGTTAAGTTCCTTATCTACTTTGGATATTAACCACTTATGAGATATATGGCTCCCAAATGGTTTTCTTATCCTGCATGTTGTCTCTTTACTCTGTTGATTGNTCTGAAATATTTTATCCTTTGACCAACATATGTCCTTTTGTCACCCCACTCTGACCCCCAGCTAACCACCATGGTACTCTGTTTCTATGAGTGAGACAATTTTGGATTAACATATAAATGAGTTCATGCCGTTTTTGTCTTTCTGTGCCTGCCCTATTTCATTCAGCATAATTTCGTCCAGGTTTATGCATTTTTCTTTTAAGGATGAAAAGTATCCTGCTGTTTTTTTTTTTAATTACTGTACATACATGTGGGTACAATGTTGATTTTCTTTTCTTTTTTTTTTTTTCTTTTTGTCTTTTTTTTTCGTGTCCGGCAACGGACCGCAACCCTCAGTGTCGCGCCCGTACCGGACCAGGACCGGCAACGGGATCGCAACCCTCGGTGCTGCGCCCGCCCCTCGCTCAGCCGGTGAGCGGGAACTGGTCTGTATGTGGGATCCGAACCCTTGGCGGGAGCGCCACCGCGCTCCCAAGCGGTGCACTGTAGCAGTGCGCCACCAGGCCGGCCACAATGTTGATTTTCAATACTTGTTTTCAACGTGTGGTGGTTAGATCAGTATAGTTAGGTTATTCATCATTACAATATGCAGTCACTTTTTGTGTCTGTTGACCAAATCCTCATTAACCCACTTCCCTCTCCCCTCTCCTACCCCCCATTTTCCACCTCTAGTTTTTTTGTAAAGAAAATGTAATTTTATTAATATTATTTTTTACATTTTAGCATTTTGTTGCAGTGCAGTTGGGAGGGAGGGGGAGAAAAGAAAGGGGAAGGAAATGGGGTAGAAGAATGAGGAAGGAGGAGAGGTGGTATTGAGGTCTGTGGCATCCCCTCATTTCCACAGGAGAGGCTAGGGGGATTCCAACAGTGGCTTGCTCATTGCTGGGCTGGGTGCAGATGTCAGGCAGGTGTGATAAAAGCCCTCACCGCCCACTGTCCCAGCTTAAGAACCCAGGGCCCTTGCTACAGCTTTGTGGTGGTCACTGGGCCGGTTGTATGTGTTGGGGTATGTGGCTGAGGCCCAATGGCCCCTGCCATCCTGGGTGGGACAGCCCAGGGCACTTCCTGCAGTGGCTCAGTGCTCACTGCTGGACTGGCCGCAGGTGTCAGGGGGTTGTGGGTGTGGCCCAAGGCCCCACACCACCCCAGCTCTAGAGAGCCCAGGGTGCTTCCTGCAGTGGCTCAGTGATCACTGCTGAGCTGGCTGTGTGTGTTGGGGGTATGAGGCCAAAGCCTGAGGTCCCCCACAAACCCAGCTCAGGAAAGCCTGGGTGCTTCCTGTGGTGGCTAGGTGGCTGCCACTGGGCTGGTTGTGGCCACATCTAGTTTTTTAAAAGTTCAGCCTATTACTCTGATTGTTGTTTCCTTCTTCCTTTCTCTCTGTCTCTCTTTATTGTTCATTTGTTTATTTATGGATTCAGCTCCCAGTTATGATTGTGAATATGTGGTATTTCTCTTTCTGTACATGGGTTGTTTCACTTAGGAGAATT
This sequence comes from Galeopterus variegatus, assembly GCF_000696425.1. Classification (NCBI taxonomy): domain Eukaryota; kingdom Metazoa; phylum Chordata; class Mammalia; order Dermoptera; family Cynocephalidae; genus Galeopterus; species Galeopterus variegatus. Next base: position 23,274 of record NW_007741476.1, on the reverse strand, counting down.
TTCCCCAGGCTCATCGATGTTGTTGCAAATGGGAGAATTTTATTCTTTTTTATGGCTGTGTAGTATTCCATTGTGTTTATATACCACAATTTCCTTATCCAGTGATCCATCGGTGGACATTTAAGTTGGTTCCAACATCTAGCTGTTGTAAATAGAGCTGCAATAAACATGGGAGTGCAGGTATCTCTTTGACCTGATGTTTTACAATCCTCTGGATATATCCCCAGGACTGGGATGGCTGGATCATATGGAAGTTCCACTTTTAATATTTTGAGAATATCATACTGGTTTACACAATACCTTTAATAACTTACCTTCCCACCAACAGTGTACAAGTGCCCACTTATCTCTGCACCCATTCCAAGAATTTTCTTTCTCTTTTAGTAATAGCCATGCTAACAGCTGTGATATAATGTCTATTAGTTGTTTCTTTAAATTGCCTTTCCCTGATGACTGGTAATGTTAAACATTATTTTTTCCACATATTTAGTGGTATTTGTATATCTTCTTTTGATAAATACATTTCCAGAGTTTTTCGTATTTTGTTTTCTGTTCAGTTTTTCACCACTTTTTTTTTTTCCTTTTTGTCTTTTTTTTCGTGACCGGCAACGGATCGCAACCTTCAGTGTCGTGCCCGTACCGGACCGGGACCGGCAACGGGATCGCAACCCTCGGTGTTGCGTTCGCCCCTTGCTCAGCCAGTGAGCAGCCGGTCTGTATGTGGGATCCGAACCCTCGGCGGGAGCGCCACCATGCTCTCAAGCGGCGTACTGTAGCAGTGCACCACCAGGCCGGCCCCTTTCACCACTTTTAATTGGGTTATTTGTTTTCTTGCTATTGAGTTAAGTTCCTTATCTATTTTGGATATTAATCACTTATAAGATATATGGTTCCCAAATGGTTTTCTTATCCTGTATGTTGTCTCTTTACTCT
>NW_007741476.1:17875-21797 GCF_000696425.1 Galeopterus variegatus | reverse complement strand
GGATGCTTTTTATTAATTTTTCTTGCTTAACTTTTTTGGCAAAGACTTCCAGTACTATGTTGAATAGAAGTGAAAAGGGTGGCTATTTTTTTCTATTCCTGAACTTGATGAAAACTTTCAACCTTTCACTGTTGAGTATGATATTAGATTGGACTTGTCATACATTAACTTTATTGTGTAGAAGCACATTTCTCTATACCTAATTTACTGAAATTTTAGTCATTTGTTAAGAATATTCTCAGTTGCTTTTTTCTTTTTTGAATCTATTGATATGATCACATGGTTTTTGTGTTTTATCCTGTTAATACGGTATGTCACATTTATTGGTTTGCATATGTTAAAACTCCCTTACCTCACAGAAATAAATCTCACTTGTTCATGGTGAATAAACCTTTTAATGTGCTATTGAATTCAATTTTCTGCATCTGAATTTATGAATGAGACTGGCCTATAATTTTTTTCTGGCAGTGTTCTTGTCTTTTTTCCCTTTTTGTCTTTTTTCGTGTCCGGCCACGGATCGCAACCCTCAGTGTCACGCCCGTACCGGACCGGGACTGGCAACGGGATCGCAACCCTCGGTGTCGCGCCCACACCTCGCCCAGCCAGTGAGCGGGAACCGGTCTGTATGTGGGATCCGAACCCTCAGCAGGTGCGTTGCCACGCTCTCAAGCGGCGCACTGTAGCAGTGCGCCACCGGGCCGGCCCTTCTGGCAGTGTTCTTTTCTAACTTTTATATAAGGTAATGCTGGCCTTCTAAAATGAGTTGGAAGTATTCCATCCAGAACATTTCAGAAGATTTGGGAAGCACTGATATTAGTTCTTTAAATGGCTGGTAGAATTTAACCATGAAGCCCTTGGGTTCTGGGCTTTTATTTGATGAGAATTTGGGGGGAGATTATTATTATTTATTCAATTACCTTACTTGTTATTTGTCTGTTCAGATTTTCTATTTCTGTGTAACTTCATCCTAGCAGTTTGTATGTGTCTAAAAATGTATTTATTTATTCTAGGTATCCATTTTGTTGCTGTAACTCCCTGAGAGTAGTTTAAGTTTTTTCATGTTTGTTTTTCTCCGACATCAGTTGTAATGTCTTCTCTTTCATTTTCTATTTTACTTACTTGCATACTCTCATCCTACCTAAATAGCATTAAATCTTAAAAGTGGTTCCTTTTATTACCATACAAGAAGGGGGATCCCACATGTCATACAATGTCCTTTTTGATCTCATGACAGTTTTTGACTTAAAGTGTGTTTTGCCTGATATAGTTGTGGCCACCCCTGCTCTGATTTGGTTACCATTTCCTGGACTGTCTTTTTTTATCGTGTCACTTTTAGCCTATTTGTGTTCTTAGATTTAAAGTAAGTCTCTCATAAACATCATTTTATTTCTGATTCTTTTTAGCCAATTTATGTCTTTCGATATAAAGTTCAATCCATGTATATTTACAGAAATTTCTGAAGTAGGTGAAGTCACTATTGCCATTTTGTTCAGTGTTTTCTGTTCCCAGCAGCTGTTCTTTTCCTCTTTGTCTCTCACTGTCTTCCTTCTTGTGTTGTTCATTTCTGCAGTGACATGATTTGTTTTATGTTATTTCTTTTTGTGCATCTCTATACTTATTTTCTTTGTGGTTCCCATGGGGATAACATAAAGCACCTAAAGGTAAACAATATATTTTATTAAGCTGGTAACATCTTCAATTGCATGCTATTTTTTTCTTTATACATCTTCTCTCAACTTTGTTAGTATTTCGAATATCATATATTTATATTCTTTACCTATTAAGAGTTTTCTGCTTATTTTATGCTTTTCTCTTTCAATTCTAACGCACAATTTAAAGTGTTTTATGCACCGTCATTATGACATAACAGAATTCTATACACGCACATGGACGTACCTTTCCCAGAGAGCTACACATTCTCTCCATTTTTATGATTTCTTGTTGCTTCTGCCATCATCACCCCCCCCAATGGGGAGGGACCCCCTTTAGCATTTTTTAGGGCACATCTCGTGGTGATAAACTTTTTCAGTCTTTGTTTATCATGAAAAGAATTTATTTTTTCATCATTAGGAAGTACAGCTTCACTGGATATACTGTTCTTGGTTGGAAGATTTTGAAGCACTTTGACCACATCACTCCACTCCTTTCTGGCCTACAAGGTTTCTGCTGAGAAACTCACTGACGATCACATAGAAGTGCCCTCGTAGGTGGCACATCACTTTTCTCTTGCTCCTTTAAAACTGTCTGTGACTTTTGAAACTCTAATTTTAATGTCTCTGGTTGTGTGTCTCTGTGTTTATCCTAGTTGGGGTTCATTGAGATAATGAATTTTGATGTCTGTTTTTTTCCTTAAATTTGAGAATTTCTCAGACATAATTTCTTTTTGTATTCTTCAGCTTCACTGATTCTGTTTTTGTTTTATGGCTCTATCTCTTTGTTGATACTTTCTTTTTCTTGATTTTGTTTAGTTGTCTGTATTCCTATTTATAGTTCATTGGGCATCGTTAAGATGGTTATTTGGATTCTTTGTCATGTAATTAATACATCTCCATTTTTTAGGGATGTGAAGATTTATTTGGGTCTTTTAATGGAGCTATGTTTCCCCGAATTTTTTTCTTTTAATATTTCTTGTGATCTTCTAAGATTTCGGCATTCAGAAAGATCCACCTGGCACAACCTTTATGAAGTAGATTTTTCTAGGAGAAGTCTGACGCCAGTCAGCTGGATGAGAGATTCTGGGGATCTATCAAACCTGTTCTCATGATGTGTCTTATCTGAAATTATGAGTATTTTTTTCATCTAAAGAGACTGGCTTATTTTTTAAAAAATACTGTAATCTTTTGCAACATCTGTTGTCTGTGATGCTGACCATTTATTAAGAGAAATTATCTAATCACATAAATGGATTTGAGAACTTTTACTTTTAGGCATTATTTGTTTCTGTTTCAGATGATTGGGCAAGTTTTGTTAGTTTTGCTTTGTTGGAGTATTGTTTTTAAATAATTATCCATTACAAAATTACTTATTACTCATTATTTCATTATTTGGTCTGTAACTGATTTAGATTTTGTCACTATTTAAGCTTCCTGAAAAAAAGCAAGACATTTAAATGTATTATTCTTATCCTAAATGACTCTTAGGCTTTATTTTCCACTTACAAAGTTCTTCAAAATTATTTACATACAATTACCATGTTTTATTTCTGTTTTTATAATGTCATTTGTGTTTACATAAATCAATTGTTCATTGGCAATACATTTTTAAAACTGCACTTAAAGACTGATTTGATTTATATAAAATAATGATTTTAATCACTTTCTATTTTTGGACCTGTAATATTTGCCTATTGTATTATCATACCTAAAGGTGACAGCTTCCCTTTCATATTAGTCCATTTTGTGTTGCTATAACAGAATTACCTGAGACTGGGTAATTTATAAGGAAAAGAGGTGCATTTGGCTGATGATTCTGGGACAGCTGTATTTGGCATGGGCCTCAGGCTGCTTCTACTCATGGCGACAAGTAGCAGGCAGCCAGTGGGTACAAGCAGATCACATGAGAGGAAGCAAGAGAGAGGAAGCAAGAGAGAGAGAGAAGGTGCCAGGGTCTTTTAAAACAATGAGCTCTCATGGGAACTAATAGAGCGAGAACTCACTCATTAATTCCCCCTCCCCCAGGGAGAGCATGAATCCATTCATGAGGGATCCGCCCCCATGACTCAATCAGTTTCCAGCACTGCCACATTGGGGATCAAATTTCCATTGAGTTTTGCAGGGACAACACATCCAAACTCCATCACCTTTTAAAAATTGTGGTAAAATACACATATTATTAAATTTACCATTTTATCACTTTTTTTTTCTTTTTGTCTTTTTTTGTGTCCGGCAATGGATCACAACCCTCAGTGTCGCGCCCGTACCGG
>NW_007741476.1:14750-16300 GCF_000696425.1 Galeopterus variegatus | reverse complement strand
CCGTGCACTTAAAAATGTTTAAAATGGTAAATTATATTTATCTATCTATACATATATGCACATACAAGTGTACTTCAAAAAGTTCACAGAAAAATAAAATTAAAATATAACACAAATATTTCAATTAATTTTGGATGACCCCATGTATAAAACAACAATAAAAAATACACATACAAAACTTTTTTTAGTGAATGAACTATACCTAAATACAGTGACATGAATGACTCTCTTATATATGATGTTGCATGAAAGCAACCAGACACAGAAGTATGCACACTACAACTCTATAATTCAATTTATATAAAACTTAAACAGCAAACAAATTTGTGCTTCTGAATTCCAGTGATGGTAGTTTGTTGAACTAACACTGTCACAGAAAAAATGATAAAATGTAGATAAAATATTAAATAGAATTACATAAAAGCACATGCCTTTATGTAATACATACATAATATGTGAATATGTGTGTGTAAGATTAATGAGAATTCCAAAAAAAGAAGCAGCAAACAGAGAAACCTCACCTTTTGCAGTTTTTGTGGAGGACTCTGTGATGAGGGGCTTATTTAATATGCACCCAGGCTGTTCAATATCTGACACCCTTCACCTCCTGCTGAACCGAGCCTGGAAAACAGCCAGTGCTAAAAATGAGGGTTTTCTCAGGTCTTTTTAAAAAAGTGTCCCCACGTCCCCCAGCACGCACAAAGCTCTCTTAGTTCCTCAGTGTTCCTGGGTGCTTTTGAATACCCCATTTCTGGAATAAATTTTTACTCCAGCTTTTCCTTTGGGGCTTTAGTTGATCTATTGTATGTGTCAAGCATATTTTATTCTTCTAGGTGGCTGCAGGCTTTTTGTTTACTTAACACTTTCAAGCAATTTCTGTGAATTTTCCATATTGATTGGCTTCTGACTTAGACAAAATGGAAAAGAGAGCCTGTTTCAGACCTCCTGGTAGCCCCCAAAGAGACTGTAACGTGCAAGGGCAACACTTCACAAGTAAGACGTGCTTTGCTCTCCCTGGAAGCAGGGTCAGTCTCCAGCTGTGGGTCTGTTTCCATTTTCAGAGTTTCTATTTCCTCATGACTCAGTGTCAGGACATTGTGTGTTTCTAGACATTAGCTGTGTAAACTGTTGGCATACACTTAGAGACTTCTTAAGTAAAGTCAGAGGCACACAGTTCTCCCAGCTGCGTTGTGCTGTTGTCACACGTGTGTTCTGCTTTTGATATAGAGCTGAGCTGTGGGGTGAGGGGAGCATTCCATTGACCCAGGATTTGTCCTCATTTTAGGAAGACTCTGTCTCTTTGGGTTATGACATTTATAAGTGCTTCTCAGGCCTTACCCCCTTCTTGGGACTGGAAGTTTAGAGAGGGATGGAGGTGGGCATTTCCCCTGCCCCAGGAGGTTTGGCCCCGGTAAAGTCTCAGTTGGTTCTTAGGCTCTTAAGAAATCATTTCTTTTGAAGGCAGCACTTGTTAAGGAGGACAAAATTCAATGGGCGTATTTTAAATGCCTTCTTTCCCCCTCCTGCTGGAAGCTGAAAGCAATTATTTT
>NW_007741476.1:11602-14025 GCF_000696425.1 Galeopterus variegatus | reverse complement strand
TGTGATTCTAATTAAGTGCTTAAGAATACTTGATTAAATACGTTCATAACTGATATCTAAATATTTGGAAAAATTAACTTTGTTAAATATTGAATTTAATGTTTAAGTGTTTAATATGCAGTGTTTAAATATTTCAAAATATATTATTTAATAGATTTATTGGACTAGGAAATGGGATGCTAAACAAAATATGAGAGTTGAAAAGATGATTAAGGAAATATTCAAAAATGTCAACAGCAGTCAGTGCTGGGTATAAAATTATAGGTGACTATGGTTTTCCTTCCTCTCTTTTGCTGAGTGTCCTGCAGGAAGCAGGTGCAGGACCCGGTCACTACCAGTCGAGTGCTGGCCCTGCCCTGCCACTGAGTGCACGAGGTCCTGTCTGTGCTTGAACCCACGTGTCTCCTGCCTTTCCTTTTCTACCCTGCTGGTCGGGCCCCTCCCAGGGCACAGCTACAGCTAAGGGCCCCACTGCTGCCACCATTGCTGATGCCATGGAGTTCAGTGAGGCCAAGGGCTTGGTGTGGCATGGAGGGGCAGGGGGTACCCACTCCCTTCGGGTGTTACCCTCCATTGCAGGCCCCAACACCGAGTTTTCTAGAGAGATGGCTCTTTCCACTTTCTGACAGCTGCCTTGGCAGATGTGCCAGGACTAGGAGCCACACCCAAGTGGCCCCTGTGCACTGGCAGCCCGGGGATCTCTGGACCAGGCATTTCTCTGCCCTGTGAGGGGGACATGGCTGGGCCCTATTTTCTAGGAACAGGCTGGGGCTGGACTGCTCACCTGTCATGTTTCTAGAGAGCCATGCATGGCACAGTGCACAAGTGTTGTGGGTGACGTCAGCCAAATGGTACTATGGGCTGGAGCCATTAGAGCTGGTCCTAGGGGGCATGGCAGGGTTTACAGGTGCTTGAGCAGTGGAGGGTTTCAACATGGCTTTGGGGTGAATGAGAATGATACTAGACAAACATCCAAAGCCTGTAAGGCCCAAGGGCTTTCAAGTGGGGGCATATTTTCCCAGGCATCTGGGAGGCCACCCTTATAACAACGTGCAGGCCAAAAAGTGTGGAGTCAGCTNGGGGAGCGTTCCATTGACCCAGGATTTGTCCTCATTTTAGGAAGACTCTGTCTCTTTGGGTCAGACATTTATAAGTGCTTCTCAGGCCTTACCCCCTTCTTGGGACTGGACATTTAGGAAGGGATGGAGTTCGGCATTTCCCTGCCCCAGGAGGTTTGGCCTTGGTAAAATCTCAGTTGGTTATTAGGCTCTAAAGAAATAGTTTCTGGGCCGGCCCGTGGCTCACTCGGGAGAGTGTGGTGCTGATAACACCAAGGCCACGGGTTCGGATCCCATATAGGGATGGCCGGTTTGCTCACTGGGTGAGCGTGGTGCTGACAACACCAAGTAAAGGGTTAAGATCCCCTTACCGGTCATCTTTAAAAAAAAAAAAAAAGAAATAGTTTCTTTTGAAGGCAGCACCTGTTAAGGAGGACAGAATTCAATGTCCTTATTTTAAATGCCTACTTTCCTCCTCCTGCTGGAAGCTGAAAGAAATAATTTTGCGATCTTCTATGTGAGAGCCTGGTAGTGTTTCTGGAGGTAAAACTCCTTAATTTATGGAAACTTCCAAGACTGGGCACCCCAGAGGTTTTGATTCTCAAACTTCATGAAGTGGCCAATTCCAGTTTAGGATTCTTCCACCGGGAGCGCTTCTCACAGAGGTTTGCTTGTGGTTTTCTGATCAAGTAAGTGATGATTCATTGAAAGAGCCTCTTTCTCCTGCTTCTGTCTCTGTCTCTGTCTCTCCCTATTTCTATCTCTCCCTGACTCTGTCTCGCTATCTCTCCATGTCTCTGTCCCCCTCTATCTCTTCCTGTCTCTGTATCTATTTCTCCATCTCTCTGTCTCTGTCCACCTGCCTCTCGCTGTCTCTCCCTGTCTCTGTATCTCCTGCTGTCTCTGTCTCTCACTCTTTTGCTCTTTCTCTCCCTGTCTGTCCCTCTGTCCCTCACTTTCTTCCTGTCTACACATATCCATCCCTATCACTGTCTCAATCTTTCTGTCCCTCTTTCTGTCGCTCCATGTCTGTCCCTGTCTCACCAGGCCTCTTTCTCTCTGTCTCACTGTCTCCCCATCTCTGTCTCTGTCCCTCTGTATCTCAGTCTCTCACTATCTCTGTCCCTGTCTGTCTCTCCCCTTCTCTCTGTGTCTGTCTCCCACTGTCTCCCTCACTGGCTGTCATCTATCTGGTCCTGTCACGTTCTCCTCCTTGGACACAGGCTGACACAAGGAAGAGGAAAGAAGAGGAAGGGACAGGTGTGTGTCTGTGGCACCAGCAGTGTGGACACCACGTGATGCGTGTCTTGTGACCACTGGGATTTGTGTGTTTCGTTTGCTCTTAAAGATGTAAGTACCTAAGAG
>NW_007741476.1:9902-10666 GCF_000696425.1 Galeopterus variegatus | reverse complement strand
ACTTGCCTCAGGTCTGCCTGAGCTTGGCTGGGAAACGAGACACCAGCCCCACTGAACACTCCACCACACAAGGCCTGTCCTGCCTGGGCTGGTCAACGCTTTCTTCAGGAACGTTCCCTTGGTGTCTGTGCTCATGGCTCAGTTGTGGAGATAGACGCTTGCTGAGAAGCTAAGTGCTGGCCCAAGGGTTACCACATCGATCTGTCATGTGGAGGGTGGGCCAGACCCACACCCACATGTTCCTCCTAGTGGTGGCCGTGCACCATCTCCCCTTCACCAGCAAGTACTGAGTCTGGGCCACCAACTCTGCCCAACCAGTTACTTCCTAAGAAGCCTGAGTGGCAGCTGGATGCTCCTTTGAACCGCAATGGGCTGGGATTAGGGGGCAACCTCCTGCCCAGGAGCCACATGCTCAGTCCCTCCCTGAACCTCCTCACTGTTACACTGTGACCACGTTTCCCNGCTGTGGGGTGAGGGGAGCGTTCCATTGACCCAGGATTTGTCCTCATTTTAGGAAGACTCTTTCTCTTTGGGTTATGACATTTGTAAGTGTTTCTCAGTCCTTATCCCCTTCTTGGGACTGGAAGTTTAGAGAGGGATGGAGGTGGGCATTTCCCCTGCCCCAGGAGGTTTGGCCCCGGTGAAATCTCAGTTGGTTCTTAGGCTCTTAAGGAATCGTTTCTTTTGGAGGCAGCACCTGTTAAGGAGACAGAATTCAATGGGCGTATTTTAAATGCCTACTTTCCCCTCCTGCTGGAAGCTGA
>NW_007741476.1:8973-9519 GCF_000696425.1 Galeopterus variegatus | reverse complement strand
AGCGTGGAGCCAGGTGCTGTGCCAGGCACCCCTTAGTGTCTGTGTAGTGGAATTGGAACTTCCACTCTCTGGCAAAGTGTCACTGTCGGGCTGGATCGCAGACCCCTCTGCCTCATCCTGTGCAGGTCCTGAGTCAGGTAAGGGAAAGAAAAACTGAGCAGCTGCCGGCAAAGTGGACATGCTTTATTCTTCAGACATGAGCTCCACCGACCAGCAGTTCAGAGCCGCTGCCTTCCATACTGAAGTACACAACAGCGGCAATGAGCCAAGGGGTGCCCGGGCGCATGCGCACTAACTCTACTCTTACGTCACTTGTTTACAATGGATGTGCTGAGTCCCACCCAGCCGGATATGAGGCGAGGGGGCCCGACCAAACCAACTCCATTTTCCTCACTGTCAGCTACCAGGAGCTCGCTTCAGAGCAGTCTTCCATGAGGGACACCTGCACACGTGCCACCACTCAGCTTGACAAAGCCCTTGAGGTGATGTGGCCATTGTGGAAGCAGTGCCAATGGCTGTGACAGCAGTCTGAAGGGAGTGGGGGCT
>NW_007741476.1:5032-8289 GCF_000696425.1 Galeopterus variegatus | reverse complement strand
TCTAGGAATAGGCTGGGGCTGGACTGCTCAACTGTCAGGTTTCTAGAGAGCCATGCATGGCACAGTGCACAAGTGTTGTGGGTGACGTTGGCCAAATGAGACCATGGGCTGGAGCCATTTAGTGCTGGTCCTAGGGGGGATGTCAGGGTGGACAGGTGCTTGAGCAGTGGAGGGTTTCACCAGTGTTTTGGGGTGAACGAGAATGAGACCAGACAAACATCCGAGGCCCGCAAGGCCCAAGGACTTTCAAGTGGGGGCATATTTTCCCAGGCATCTGGGAGGCCACCCTGATGGCAACCTGCAGGCCACATAGGGCTCACCAGTGTGGAGCCAGGGGCTGTGCCAGGCACCCCTTAGTGTCTGTGTAGTGGATTTGGAACTTCCACTCTTTGGCACAGTGTCACTGTCGGGCTGGATCGCAGACCCTTCTGCCTCGTCCTGTGCAGGTCCTGAGTCAGGTAAGGGAAAGAAAAACCGAGCAGCTACCAGCAAAGTGGACATGCTTTATTCTTCAGACACGAGCCCCACCAACCAGCAGTTCAGAGCCGCTGCCTTCCATACTGAAGCACACAACAGCGGCAATGAGCCAAGGGGTGCCCGGGCGCATGCGCACTAACTCTAACGTCACTTGTTTACAAAGGATGTGCTGAGTCACACCCAGCTGGATATGAGGTGAGGGGGCCCGAACAAACCAGCTCCACTTTCCTCACTGTCAGCTACCAGGAGCTCGCTTCACAGCAGTCTTCCATGAGGGACACCTGCACACGTGCCACCACTCAGCTCGCCATGGCCCGTGAGGTGATGGGGCCATTGTGGAGACAGTGTCAATAGCTGTGACAGCAGTCTGAAGGCAGTGGGGGCTGTGTGGCTAGCACAGGTGGCCAGAGGGGTCCCCTTATGAAGTCCCCTCCCTTGTTACAGTTGCCTCAGGTCTGCCTGAGCTTGGCTGGGAAACGAGACACCAGCCCCACTGAACACTCTGCCACACAAGGCCTGTCCTGCCTGGGCTGGTCAACGCTTTGTTCAGGAACATCCCCTTAGTGTCTATGCTCATGGCTGAGTTGTGGACAGACGCACTTGTTGAAAAGCTAATTGCTGGCCCAAGGGTGACCAGATCAATCTGTCATATGGAAGGTGGGCCAGACCCACACCTGCATGCTCCCCCCTGTGGTGGCCATGCACAGCCATCTCCCTTCCACCTGCAAGTACTGGGTCTGGGCCACCAACTCTGCCCAGTCACTTCCTAAGAAGCCTGAGTGGCAGCTGGATGCTCCTTTGAATCCCAATGGGCTGGGATTTGAGGGCAAACTCCTGCCCAGGAGCCACATACTCAGCCCCTCCCTGTTACACTGTGACCACGTTTCCCCCTTCATCACACTCTGTGGTTCCCTGGGAGGGAGGCTCCTTGGTGGCCCCCAGCAGGGGTGTGTGACACCTGCAGAGTGATGAAGAATGTGGGAACCCAGGTGGCCAGTCATGACTAGGCTCATCCCCCAAGTTCAGGAAGGGGCCGAGGGCAACAGAAGCTGGGGGTCCAGGTGCCCTCGTCCAACCTCCAACTGCCCAGTGTTAGGGGAAAAAAATGCTGAGTGAAGACACACGAGACAAAAACTCTTTGTAGATATTTATTCTACTTCAAATAACAGAACCTATGACAGCCCAATATACAGTGATAAATACTCTGCAATATAAATACAACTTACAGAAATTTCTATTAACAAAACCTAAAGAAACAGACTTCATTTTTACATTTGTATATTTAAATTAGACAAAAAACCCTTCACAATATATTAAGTATTGGGAATGACACCTACTTTAAGGTAATTTAACCTAGTGACACTTGGTTTATAACACAAACACCCAAGTAGATATGTTCTCCATATTTCCTTAACTTAAAAATTTGTGCTATAAAGTGAAAATCTGTAGTGATGTGTAATGCAATAGACTCCAAAAGAACATGTGAAATTCTCTAATTTCACATCTGAAAAAGTAAGTTTAAGAAAATGTAAAAAATTATCAACATGTGTTTGTACAGTCAAATAAATTAGCCAGGTTTTCTCTATTTCACACTTCAGAAGGACTGGAAATATACAACAGGCAGTATCCTGTACTTCACAGTGAAAAGCTTTCTATTTAGTTCGTAGTTCTTTAACTAATAATCACTATTTTCCATCCCAGACTTTATACAAATATTGCTCCATTTTCAATGGCAAACTTTTAAATTTATCACCTGACAAATACAACAGTTTAGAGCTGACTGCACTTGTCCTGGGATAACAGAAGAACTGCCCAGATGGTAAGATCGACAAACGTTCCTGATTAGTCAAACCTAAGACACGCTCCCCCCTTAAAGTGCATCCAATTGGTTTACTTCCTCAGTTTCTTTAGGCTGGTAAAATCTGAATACTTCTAATAAATTGCTATTTACAATGTAGCAATTTCTACTAGGACAGATTTTTTGATAATTTTTTGAAGAAAACTTATAAGGTGATGCATAACAACTGAGCAAAAGTAAGAAATGTGTTTTGGTTTCCTGATTGAAATTTGTAATTCAAATTTCTTTATGACAAAAGATGCATGTGTAAGTTTTGCGTTTCTCAACATGCAGACAGTGAGCTGCTAACACTGTTCTCCCACAGCTGGAACTGCAGGGACACGTGCAGCTCACCACATGACACTGGCCCGGGCGGCCCCTCGGCCCCCTCTGGCAGAGCCGATAAAGACCCATGAGAACAGCTTGTGGAGACACAGACATCAGATGTCAGTGAAGGGACAGCTCGGAGGTCCAGTAAAATCCTATTAAAATTTGTAAGTCAAGTTATTGGAAAAGATAACTACAACGTGCAAAAGCAATGGCTTTTGTAGGTACTTCTCATTTTTGTAACTTTAAGTGGAAATATTGAATTCTTAGTTTCTTTTTTAAAGCCATCAGAATTGTAAAGATGTGAAATTTTGTAAGAAACAATTATACACAAAACTGCAGCAATTTTTGGAGTCCAGAATGTTCTCTTCCTCATCTAAGTTCAGTTATTTTAAAAAACTATTTTTCAACACATTTTATGAACTTCGTCAGGTGGAGACTACACACACGAGTGTGCCCCGTCACTGGCAGTTGGGCATGGATGGCAGGAGACTAGGTTTCAGTGCCTACAGGTCCTCGATGGTCACTTTCACTTCTAACACTGTGTCATCCTCGGGGTCGCAGGCCATCCCCCCTTCCCTCTCGGCTGATTCAGGAGCCTCTTCCACATCGTGGC
>NW_007741476.1:1705-4607 GCF_000696425.1 Galeopterus variegatus | reverse complement strand
TGAAATTCTCTAATTTTACATCTGAAAAAGTTTATAAAAATATGAAAAATTATCAATATGCATTTGTACAGTCAAATAAATTAGCCACCTTTTCTCTTATTTCACACTTCAGGATTTGAAAAATACAACAGGCAATATCCTGTACTTCACACTGAAAAGTCTTCTATTTAGTTTGTAGTTCTTTAGCTAATAATCACTATTTTCCATTCCAGACTTTATACAAATATTATTCCATTTTCAGTGGCAAACTTTTAAATTTATCACCTGACAAATACAAGAGTTTAGAGCTGAGTGCACTTGTCCTGGGATAACAGAACTGCCCAGATGGTAAGATCAACAAACGTTCCTGATTAGTCAAACCTAAGACACGCTCCCCCCTTAAAGTGCATCCAATTGGTTTACTTCCTCAGTTTCTTTAGGCTGGTAAAATCTGAACACTTCTAATAAATTGCTATTTACAATGTAGCAATTTCTACTAGGACAGATTTTTTGATAATTTTTTGAAGAAAACTTATAAGGTGATGCATAACAACTGAGCAAAAGTAAGAAATGTGTTTTGGTTTCCTGATTGAAATTTGTAATTCAAATTTCTTTATGACAAAAGATGCATGTGTAAGTTTTGCGTTTCTCAACATGCAGACAGTGAGCTGCTAACACTGTTCTCCCACAGCTGGAACTGCAGGGACACGTGCAGCTCACCACATGACACTGGCCCGGGCGGCCCCTCGGCCCCCTCTGGCAGAGCCGATAAAGACCCATGAGAACAGCTTGTGGAGACACAGACATCAGATGTCAGTGAAGGGACAGCTCGGAGGTCCAGTAAAATCCCCTTAAAATTTGTAAGTCAAGTTATTGGAAAAGATAACTCTACAACGTGCAAAAGCAATNTTTGTAGGTACTTCTCATTTTTGTAACTTTAAGTGGAAATATTGAATTCTTAGTTTCTTTTTTAAAGCCATCAGAATTGTAAAGATGTGAAATTTTGTAAGAAACAATTATACACAAAACTGCAGCAATTTTTGGAGTCCAGAATGTTCTCTTCTTCATCTAAGTTCAGTTATTTCAAAAACTATTTTTCAGCACATCTTATGAACTTTGTCAGGTGGAGACTACACACACGAGTGTGCCCGTCACTGGCAGTTGGGCACGGCTGGCAGGAGCCTAGGTTTCAGTGCCTACGGTGCCCATGTGGCTCCGGGCTTGATGTCCAGAGCCCTCTCCTTGCTCCTGCTCCTCTCCTCGTGGCCTGTGCTCCCTCTTGCACCTCTTGGTCCTTGTCCCTGGCCTTCTTGTGGTCCCGGTCTCTGCTTCGAGACCTGTCTCGGTTGTGTCTCCTGTCCTGGTCGCGGTCCCCTTTTCTGCTTCTCTCCTGGCTTTGCTCCCCTTCCGTGGCACTGTCCGCCTCCTGCTCTCTGTCCCTGTGCACGCTCTTCTCCCTGCTTTTGGTCCCCTCTGCACTGGAGTCCTTTTCTCGGTGCCTTTCCCACTCTTGGCCCCTCTCCCAGTCTCTCTCTCTGCTCCAGTTTCTGCTGCGATCCTCATCCCATTCTCGCCTTGTGTCCTCAAAAACCTGGCCCCGCTGCACATCTGGCAGCTGAGCCTCAGGCTCATCCAGTGGATATTCTTTGGGCCCAGCTTCAAATCGTGCTCTTTGCCTCCCTTCCAAAATCTGGTTTCTGTCTTCATGGCCTTTGCCCTCTTGGAAATCAGATGATGCCCACTGCCCGCTGGCCTTGGGGCCCTGTCCAGATGCACTGGAGAGCAGGGCAGAGGACAGGCCCACCTTGTCCCACCTGTGCTGTGAGGGGTAGCTGGGGAGCAGCCTCCACCACCCGTGGGATCTGGCCTCGAAAGTGAAATTTAGGTGTTTGTTCATCTTTTTCAGTAAAGGGTGCAGAACCTCTTGATCCAAGGAAGTGAGGGGCAGTCCCCTCACAAGGCCTGGACTGTAGCTCTCTGTCCCCCTCGGTTTCAACTGCTGGGTGGTCAATCTTTGCAGCAGATTGAAGATTTCTTGGGTCCTCATACTGAGGGGAGCTAACAGATTTTTCCTGATTTGTAAACACTGGACTTGAGAAAGGGCCCCTTCCTGCAGGAGAATGAAAACTCTGCCCATCATTCTGCAGATGGCAGCTGGGCTGGAAGGTAGCACTGGGCAGCAAGGGCAGCAGCACTCTCTGGGCAGGTCTGGCCAGGCCGTCTGTGGCTGCTGCAGGGTGGGGGCTCTCCACGTGCTCTGGGGCGGGACTCCCTGAGGACTCACACTTCCAGCTGTCCTGGTCACACACCAGGGGCACCTTTTCACCTGCAGCCTATGCAGACTCCAACTGCTTTTCTTCCGTGGCCAGCACAGGCACCTGACTCCTGACAGCCCCTCCAAAAACTTCTCTTGCTGGGGGAGCGCCATGTGTGCTGCTCATGGGGGGCTTTGAGACAGGCTCACTCTCACTGCTATCGATGGCCAGCCGCCACACTGGCCACAGCTCTCTTTCCCTGGAGTCTGAGCTTTGGTTTGTCATCTGGGTCACCTGATCTGCTGACGAGTCCGTGGTCTGCTGCTCTTGATGAAACAGTTCAGTCTTGCTCAGTGATGCCTTCAGAGGAGGTGACATCAATGCATTGGATACTGAGAAGTGGGCCATAGAGGTCCCGATGGTCACCCTCTGCTGCCTAAGAGCTTCCTCCTGCTCCTCTAGCTGCCTCTCCTGCTCCTCACTCTGCTTGTTCAGTTTTTCTGACATTTTCTGCTGCTCAAGCAGAGAGGGAGTGGAGACGTCAGAAGCGTGCTCTGCAGGCCTCTGTGAGGAGCTGCCTCTGACATCTGCACACATCCTGTTGGGAAGGTCCTCGATGGTCACTTTCACTTCTAAGACTGTCTCATCCTCGGGGTCGCAGGCCACCT
>NW_007741476.1:0-229 GCF_000696425.1 Galeopterus variegatus | reverse complement strand
AGAATTCCCAAAGGGGAACTAACTAAACAGCCAAGTCACAAACAGTAACTTACAGAAAAATGATTCACAAAGGACACAGTATTTGTTTCAATATCATAAGGACACAATCAAACTGTACAAATTCAATTTACAGATAACATTACATAACATACAAGAGGTAATCACTCATTTTTCTTACAATTTAAACCAGTGCTAAGATTGTCCTGTTCTTTTTGTGATTTAGAGATGA
>NW_007741475.1:25058-25276 GCF_000696425.1 Galeopterus variegatus | reverse complement strand
TTGTTAATTGCTAATCACCTACCACTTAAGGATTTCCAAAATAGTCACTCAGTTGATCAAAGGAAAAATGTTAAGTGTAGATAAGATCTTCCCAAACACTCATTCAGCTAGCCAGTGTGTGAGCACACATACTCACAGAACGAAGGTAATTTCAAGTAAAAAAAACCAATAACAATAATAGTATATAGCACTTGCTATGTACTAGGCACTCTTTAAAA
>NW_007741475.1:21631-22343 GCF_000696425.1 Galeopterus variegatus | reverse complement strand
GCTCCTGAAGAAGCCTGTTTCCTCCTTCCACACTTCCTCATTTGCATCTTCATGCGACAGTAGCAATTGAGCTACAATAGTTATTGAACAACTGAGCACTGCACTAAAACGGGAGGGACAATAACCAAAACAATAGAAGCTTGAAGCTTGCAGTCTATTAGGAGGACAGAAGGCCACGTAATCACACAAAGGAATGTAAAGGACCATGAAGAAGAATGGGTGAGGACGTGGCACTGGGAGAGCAGCAGAGGAAAGTCGAAGCAGTACCACCCAGCAGTGACGGAGGTTGGAGAGCTGTCCTCTGAGGGGCTGATGACTGAATGAGATCTGACAAAAGAGTCAGAGTTGACCAGGGGATGGGGAAGAACATTTCAGATGGAGGGTCCAGTATATGGGTTGAGCAATGAAAAGAGGGGCTGGATGAGGTGATGGATACATTAACTACCTGATCGCTAATGACCTGATCACTATACAACATACATATGCATCAGGAAATCAGATTGTATCCCATAAGTATATACGATTACAGTGTGTCAATTAAAATAAATAAGCTAATTAAAAAATAAATAATATATTTTTTAAAAAGAAGGGCTGGAATACAGAACTCAAGAGAGAATGCTGTGCCAGGTGGAGAGGTGGGCAGGGGCTGGGCCCTGGGTGGCCCTGTAGACCTTGTTAATGATTTTGGATTTTGTTTCACAAGCAAGGGCAC
>NW_007741475.1:18595-19548 GCF_000696425.1 Galeopterus variegatus | reverse complement strand
TGGTATTCATCTCTTTCTCCTGGACATCCTGCTAGACTAGATCTTCTTTTCTCCCTTGCAGTTGAATGTGACCATGAGACTGGGTTCTGGTTATGAAATGTGAATGGAAGTGATGTCCATCTCTCCCAGCTGGTAACTTCTGACAGGAGCACCTCATCCATGCTCTCCTCTCCCTAGCCACCAGCTGGGACCTGCAGAAAGAGTGAGCCAAAAACCAGCTGCAGACCAACCAAAACTTCCTGAAGCTCTGAAAAAATTGCCTGGGTGCCAGGGGCAGGAGGAGGGGGGAGACATGAAATGTCACTGAAGCAAGGAGAATTTCAGTACATTAAGTAAAAGTTAAGAGGAATCTTAGCTATTGTTAATTGCTAATCACCTACCACTTAAGGATTTCCAAAATAGTCACTCAGTTGATCAAANGGCATCTGGCCTAGCCTAGGAAGATGGTCACAGTGTTCCACTCCGGGTACAGCCTGTTCATGGGAACAGAGAGTTAGGGAGTTAGGAACTTAGAGGAACGAAACAGAGAAACAAAACTGAATGGTGGGGGCTTTCTGCAAGTCAGATTTTCAGTTCCAGAGACTTAACAATTAATATATAAAATTCAGAAAAACAAAGGTGCACAGATGCTTTTTCTAAACAAAGGTACATAGATTTGGGGTCTGTGTTCAAAATGTGTTAATGATAGTAGTGTATGATCAAAGTGTTTATAAATCACTGAGGGACTATGGGAGCTTCGACTAGGATGATAGAGGTGGGGATGGAGAGAAGTGGACAGATCCAAGAAATGGAAAAGATCAAACTGTCAAGTCTTGAGGAGGCATTGGCCATAAAGAGATGAGGGATAAGGACCCATGAGGCAACTGGCCTCCAAGAAGAGAACC
The DNA here is from genome assembly GCF_000696425.1 of Galeopterus variegatus. Taxonomy (NCBI): domain Eukaryota; kingdom Metazoa; phylum Chordata; class Mammalia; order Dermoptera; family Cynocephalidae; genus Galeopterus; species Galeopterus variegatus. The sequence goes on along the minus strand of NW_007741475.1, from coordinate 18,664 downwards.
AAGTTTGGAAGATGCAACAGAGACAGCCAGTGCCCATCATTGGTATTCATCTCTTTCTCCTGGACATCC
>NW_007741475.1:16241-16665 GCF_000696425.1 Galeopterus variegatus | reverse complement strand
AAAAACTTGCAAGAAACTGCCAAAGGTGTCCTGACTCATCCCTGACTGGTGATCACTCCTGGAACCACACTCAACTGCTTCATCAGCATGGCCCTAAAAGTCCCTTCATACCAGAGCAGTGATCTGCCAAATATAGCAAGGGTCCTATTTTTAAAAAGGTTCAAATGAGCTTGCACAGAGCCAGCAACTCATGCCATCAACACAATTTTATAAAACCCAGGCCAGGCCATCTGTGTGGCATTCAAATAATGCTGAGATGACACAGTGTCTACAACAGCAATGGCAGTAAGAGAAGCTCTTGCTCAGAGAGGACCTCCTATGGGTGAGACTGTGCTAAGTGCTTGCTTCTATACACTCTCTCATTTCATCCTGGCAACAATCCTACAGGAGAGGTTTTATTATCCCCATTTTACAGATGAAAAAA
>NW_007741475.1:13700-14954 GCF_000696425.1 Galeopterus variegatus | reverse complement strand
TGGATGAACTTGGAGAAAATTATGTTAAGTGAAATAAGCCAAGACAGAAAGAGAAATACTGTATGTCCTTACTTGTAAGTTGGAGCTTAAAATAAATAAATAAATAAATAAGAAATAAAGATACAACAATCACATTAATTCATTGAACTTTCAAAAGGAGAAAACAGAACTGAGGCTACTGGAGGTGGAAAGGGGGATGTGGTAGCGAGAAATTGGTAAAGGGCCACAAAAAAATGATTACATTCTGTAATGCTGAATATATTAATTAACCTATTTTGAGCATCACATATTGCACACAGGTATTGACATTCAACTCTGTACCCCACAAATATGTATAACCAATTATGTTTCAATTAAAGAAATGGGCAAAATATTTTAACAGACACTTTCTCAAAGAAAAATACAAATGGCCAAAAAGCACATGAAAAAGTGCTCAGCATCTGTTATGGTTTGAATGTTTGTCCACTCCAAAAATCATGTTGAAACTTAATCTCCAATGTAACAGTATTAAGAGGTGGGGTCTTTAAAAGGTGATTGGGTCATGAGGTCTCTGCTGTCATGAATTGATTAATCCATTTATGGATTAATGAATTAATGGGTCAATGGATTAATGGGTTATCACAGGAGTGGGTTAGTTATCACTAGAGCAGGTCTGTTACAAAAGCCACTTTGACTCTCCCTTGCACACCCCTCTCAGTCTGTGATGCCTTCTGCCATGGTATGACACAGCATGAGGCCCTCACCAGAAGCCAACCAGATGCAGCTGCCCAATCTTGGTCTTCCCAGCCTCCAAAACCATGAGCTAAATAAACCTGCTTTCTTTGCAAATTACCCAGTCTTAGGTATTCTGTTATAGCAACAGAAAGTGGACTAAAACAACATCATCAGTTGGAATGCAAATTAAAACCATGAGATATTATTACATACCCACCAGAATGGCTAAAATTAATGTGTGACAATATCAAGTGTTGGTAACAAGGTAGAGCAAGTAGAACTTGCCTACATTGCTGGTGAGACTGAAATGATTCAACCATGTTAGAAACCAGCTTGGCAGATTTTTTATAAAGTTAAACATACACCCACCATATGATTTAGTCATGCCACTTCTATGTATTTACCCAAAAGAAACAAAAACATACATTCATACAAAGACTTGTACAAGAACACCCATAGCAGCTTTATTCATAATAACCAAAGACTAGTAACAACCCAAATGTTCATCAACAGGAGAATGAATGAACAAATTTTGCTACA
>NW_007741475.1:11595-12808 GCF_000696425.1 Galeopterus variegatus | reverse complement strand
ATGAAACACCATGGATAAATCCAAAATATGCTGAACGAAGGAAATCAGACAACAGTAAAGTGTACACACTGTAGAGTTCTATTTTTGTGACATTTGAGTACAGACAAAACTAATGTGTAGTGACAGAAAGCAGACCAGTGGTTGCCTGGAGCTGGGGGTTGAAGTGGGGTTGGATGCAGATGGACACAAGGGAAATTAGGGGGGTAATAGAAATGTTCTATATCTTGATAGTGGTGGTTACACATACCACATGTGGGTATAAAAATTTGACAAAAGCCTTCGAACTTGATGTTTAAAATTGACACATTTTACGTTATGTAAATTATGCATCATCGAAGTTGATATTGAAAAAAAGTGTTTTGAGAAAGGGCAGGAATTCAGAGGACAAGGAAGGAGATTTGGTGAATGAGCAGCAGAAAGTGATAGGGGTGGTGTAGAGGAAGGGGGAAAAGGCGAGAGCTTCCAGCCCAGGGTGATAACTTGGCTCTGCCATTTGTCACTCTTCAAGCTTCAGCCAGTCTGTGAGGCTTTGGGCAAGGAAATTAACTCCTTTCACCCTCAGTGCTAAGTGCAACGATGAGGGGGGTAGATTTATTTCCAACAGTCCCTTCCAGGGCTAACAGACCATGACTCCTGGCTGCCCTCAGACTTGAAGACATAAGCTATCTATTACTTTTTCATCACAAGACCTGATGTTCCTGCTGCCTGCTGGCACCAGACCCCTTTACTGGGAAAGCGAGACTTCTTTGAAGCATGGGCTTGGCATGAAGCATAAACCCCACTCCTCCTGGGTCCCTGCAAAAAAGGATCCTCTTTTCCAAGTATGTAGGAAATCTCTCTCACAAAAAGGGCAAACTATTTTCAAATGTAGGAAAATCGTACCTGTCTGCTGGTGCTCTCACTGTAGGTCTCTGTTTCAAAGGCTGCTATTAGGAGGTGGATAGTATTCAGCCACCCATTGGGTCATTCATCCATTCATTCACTCATTCATTCATTTAACAAACATCACTGAACATCTGCTCTGTGCTAGGCTTACCATGGTGAACACATATGCTTTGCTGCTCAGGAGCTCACTGTCTCAGAGAGGGAAAGGGGCAGGGGACTACGGGCAGTTAACAGGCTATTACAGCCCAGTGAGAGCCCTGGAGCAGACCTGCCAGTCTCCACCCATGTCCAGGGACCTCTTTACCAGTTTCCCGCTAGCCTGCCCTCA
>NW_007741475.1:8754-10646 GCF_000696425.1 Galeopterus variegatus | reverse complement strand
TGCACCAAAGAAAGCCAGAAATGCCTGGGAACTTTCCTTCCCACTCCCCTTAACCAATGACTGATAGGTGTATGAATACTCTATAAGTATAAAGTATAAATAAATATAAACGCTCCAGCTCCCTTGCCCCCTGTTTGGGACATTACTATGTGTGACCTTCACTGTCTCCAGAGCTCCCCTCTGAGACTGAGCCAAAGTTAACTACCCTCTGGGGGACTTGGCTTAATAATGCACCCTGGCTTGGCTTCCTTCTCTTCTGTCTCCTGCTTCCCCACTCCCCTACTGGTTATCCCTGGAAACACTCCTCAGAAATTTCTTTCCCAGGAGTCCTCACATCAAGGTCTCCTTCTGGGAAACCCAATCTAAGACATGCTCCAATTGTGGAATACCCCTGGGAGGGGTTCTAAGGTCAGAGAAGCCTTCTAAGAAGGAGCAACCTTGGTGTGTGCCTGTGTGTGTATGTATGTATATATGTACATGTGTGTGCACATGTGTGTTGGATGGAGGTGAAAGAGGAAAACCTAAGCAGGAGGGGCAAGCACAAAGGCTCCAAATTGTGGTAAAGTTGGGAAACAGCAATAGTCCAGTTTAGCTGTAGCACAGCAAACACATGGCAGGACATGGGAAGAGATGAGGATGGAGGGGTCCATAGGGGGTGGAGGCCATGAAGGTCTAAGTCACATTAAGGACTTGATCTTCAAGGAAATAGTGAGTGATTGGAGGATTATACACAAGACCAGATTTATTCTTTAGAAAGATCACTCTGTTTGCAATGGGAAGAACATGTTTGAGAGGAGCAAAACAAGAGTCTGGGAACAGTTAGGAGGCTGTCACAGACATCTGGACAATAACTGAAAAGAGATAAGAAGAATGGACTGGGAGGCCATGGAGGAAATCAAGAGATGTTCTAAAGTCACAATCAACAAGATTCAAGTTTTGACTGATTGAGTGATTCACTGCATAGAAGTGGATAAAGAAAGAGAGAAGGCAGAAATGATTCTCGGATGTTGTCACAGGTCTGGTTCCCCAGGAAGCAGACTTTGATTTGGAGGTTGGCATGCAGGAAGTTTATTGGGAATCCATCTTGGGATTGACTCTTGTTGGGGGAAAGGGAAGGAAGTAAGATGGGGCAGAGGGAGATGTTGGACTGTGATGCAGTCTCAACAAAGGCCTCAGACAAACTAACAGGGAGCTCTGGAGCTGCGANGCCAGCCATTGGATGCAGATAATGCTGAGGGACAGTGAAGAGCCTTAGGTGAGATGGTCCCCTTCAGCCTAGGGTGATTCCAGGAGAGGGCTGACAGCTGAGCCATCAGCAAGCAACCTTTTCAGCAGCTGAGGAAGTAGGTCCATCAGTCCTAACAGGAGTGCTGGGCTGCACAGCACAGCAACTGCAGCAGACTTTTGAGTATGAGATGCCCAGGAGACTTGCACTGGAAAAGATATAGAAAGCACCTGGCTCTCTGAGTATGGATCTCAGGAGTAGATGAGATGACCTACGGGGTGGGGTTGGGGGGTGGCGATTAGGTACTGGTTCTTGCCTCTTTGGGGTCATAGACCCTTTTGAAAATCTGATGAAAGTTCTCCACATTCACAACTCTATAAACAAAAATTTGCATGAAATTTCAGAGGCTTGTCCTAGTTGGGTTTCCCCAAAAGTAGACTCTAGGACAAAGATTTAGACGCAAGAGGTACATTTGGCAGGTGATCTCAGAAAACATGGAGAAGGAGTTAAGAAATGAGCAAATGATCAGGGAAGGGAGAAAAGCCAATAAAGGTACATCAATGAACAGGTGGGCAGCTAGGACTCAATCCTTCTGGGATCCCTCTGAGATACCCTGTGGTGCATGCCCTAGAATTTTCCCACCCAGGGGTAAGGAAGCCAAGGAATT
>NW_007741475.1:7475-8161 GCF_000696425.1 Galeopterus variegatus | reverse complement strand
TTGGAAAGTATGTAGAAGAGGCCAGGCCACTTGCCTTTGTGCCGCAAGAATGCCTCAATTAAAATGCCACTCAGCTAGAAGAGGCAGAAAGAACAACAAACTCTTCAGCTGTAATTTTGCACGGGTTTTTTTTACATGTAAATCAAGGAGTGCAAATGGCATTTTCCATCAGTCGTAAGGGTCAAAAGACCAAAGGTCTGCAGCTGTTACTTTGCAGTATTTACCCGTTGACCATTTAAACAGCTGATCAAGTTCCTTCCGGAAAAAAAGATTCCGAGTCCAAGTTCCAAGTTCAACCACTTGAAATGTTTGACTTGAGTGGAGCCGTGAAGTCTCAAAAGTGGCCTTACAAAGGGGGGTTTCCGCACAGTTGGGCTATATGGGTTTTTGTGGCTATTACTGTGGTTGTTGGGCTTGAGTTTGCTTGCTCCTCAAAACACCCCCTGCTACAAAGTGCCCTTTCCTGAGCTGTCGACCTCAAGAAAAAAACACAGTGCGCCACATCTAAGGAAAGGCTAAGAGGAACTCAGTAACCTTGGCATAGTTAGCAATGCTAACAACAGTCCAGGCACACAGTGGACACTAAGTAAACAGTTATGTGGTAGCAGCAGCTGCCGCTGATATTCTGTAGGCAAAACCCATCGTGAGCATTTCCTCACACTTGCTGGATGGGCTAACATGACTGA
>NW_007741475.1:5373-5964 GCF_000696425.1 Galeopterus variegatus | reverse complement strand
TAACATGACTGACGTGTTTATTCATATCCCCACTAGATTACGAAACACTTGTGTGTAGAGATTATAATCCCTATGCCTCCGTACTCCACACTGCTATGTTAACCCAATCGCATGCATGTGTACTCCAGATTGTACCCTGGATTGCTCTGCTGATCATTTTATGAAGATATGGGTAAAAGAGGGAAGAGATCACCCATTAAAATAAAAAGGCAGAACTCCTGTGTGTTTTCCTGCCATTCTACTGCTGAGTGATTTCGAATGAATTACTAAATTCCTCTGAGTCACAGTCTTCCCAACCAGAAAATGGATAAATCATCCCCTGTTTACAAAGTGCTTTGGCCAGAAAACTGGAAATATAATCAAAAGTTTATCAAGTGAGATCTCTCAACTAGAATAAAAATTGAACCATGACATTTTGGATAAAATTCAGTATTTTGTTAGTCAAATTCCATCGAAATTATACTTAGATACATTAACTTAATTTAAGAACTAGTGGCAAATTATATTACTATTTGACACATAACTGCTCTGCATAATTATTCAATCAGAGCTCCCCTGAAACAAATTAATGCTGATGCAACTTAATTTTTT
>NW_007741475.1:2554-3478 GCF_000696425.1 Galeopterus variegatus | reverse complement strand
TGAAAATCTCTGTATAATTTTCCAATTAGATGCAAATGTTTATATACACAGAAGACTGAGAATAATATTTTAGCAAATGCATTAATTTCCTGGGGTAAAGAATTAACTTGTTGCACTGAATGGGGCTCTCACTGTAACTGTTGCGTCCTAAGAATGAATTCTTGCATTACTGTGGCTTTTGGCCATTGTGATGCAATTTTATGAGTATTATCTCAGCTAAACCTCTCGTTCTGTAGGAGACTGATTTATCTGTTTCCCACACATGCCTAGCTCAGACATGCCTTGCACGTAGTAGGCACTCCATAAATATTTGTTGAATGAATGAATGAATGGCTCAGCATTTTATTCCATGAAAAATCTGAGGCCTCAAAAGATAAAAACATCAAATACACGAAACTAATTAGTGGTGGGACTGGAAGTACAGCCCAGGTCTGGGAGCCAAAATTTGATTCAGNAATATGTTTTATTGAGTATCTTCCATAATTAGTGGTTACATTAGTACTAATCTAATAATTTCTTTTGTTCAAGGACCAGTTTATCAAAGCAACAGGATAGGATATTTTCCCTTAACATAGAATGCTGGCAGAATCCAGAATACAACCCAGTCTCCATAGGAAAGAAACTACTATTTCCTTTTGTCTTCTTTTTGGATTTTTAAAAATTGAGATATAACTTACACACAGTAAAATGAAAAACAAAATCACAGTTTCGTGAATTCTTATATTTATTCCCCATCAGACCAAGACACAGAACATTTCTAGCTATCCTGAAACTGTCTTCAGGCCTCATCTCATTCAATACTACTTCCCCAAATGATAACCACTGTTCATATTTCTCTCATAGATAATTTAACCTATTTGGGGACTTCATATAAATAGAGTCATACAGTGTATATCCTTTTTGTGTGCATGTGTCTCTTTCAGT
>NW_007741475.1:0-932 GCF_000696425.1 Galeopterus variegatus | reverse complement strand
TAAAAATTTCCACCTAATGGTCCTTGTTTTGCACTCTAGCACTCCTGAAAATAAGTTTGTTTTTCATTCAGCTATTCTGCAAATATTAGAGGAGCCCTTTCAATACTAAAGAAAGCTGTTCTCATTTACCAGGTAAATTTAAGAAGGATGGAAGCAGCAGCTAGGGACTAGGGAAACAGAAATACTGTTTTATGTCTTAGGTTTTATAATTTGTAATTCTTTACTACTAACATTGCTATTTTTAATTTTATTATGGCTCTGAACATCAAAGAAGAAATGTGCAGGCTTTATTATGGATCAAGGCTGTGGTGACATTTCCCTTCTCTTAATTCAGTGCCCTTGTACTCTGGCAGTTGACAAGTGCAGGACCTGACCAACCTGCTGAGCCCTCTGGACTAATCTGGTTGGCAGTCCGGTGTGTGGTAATGTAGACTAAGCATGGCTTTTGTAGTGAAGTTAAAACGCCTAAAATCAGTGTGCTGGTCTAGCCACTTCTTTGAACCTTGGTTTCTTTAACTGCAAAGTCTGGCTTATTTATTTATTTCTTTATTTGACATTGAATTTGGTAGTGATTTGTTGGATATGACACCAAAAGCACAGGCAACAAAAGCAGAAATAAACAAACCTAAAAACAAGATCTAGCTTTTAATACTCACTTAGAAGGAATATTTTAAGAATTAGAAATGCTCACGTATATGAAGTACCTGGCACCATGCAAGGCACACAACAGATGCTTGATAATGTTCTCTTCCCTAATATTTCAAAGCATCGCTGCCCTTGAAAACATAACTACTCAGTCATAAAAAGGAACTGCAACTCTGGGTGAGGTCTCTGGGGTTGTAGGCGGGACCTTGCACACCCTGGAGAGATACTGGGGCGCTCTGAAGCTCCTCGGCTGGAGTGAGCCACTCTGGGCAGGTTCACCAGGGTCA
>NW_007741474.1:24687-25276 GCF_000696425.1 Galeopterus variegatus | reverse complement strand
GGGACCGGCAGCCTCCGCGCGCCGCCGGGCTCATCTGCATACGCCCCGCCCTCGCGGTGACGTCCCCGCCGCTGCGGTCTCTCCCCCTGCCGGACGCCGGATCTGCTGAGGCCCAGGGCAGACCCACGGGGAACTCCGGGCCGCGGCCGGGGCCGGTGGGCGCGCGGCGACGCGTCTGGCACCGGATCGGGGAGAGGAGGCCTGGTGGCCCCGCCGCCCTGCAGTCGAGGCTCCCATCGCGGGGACGGGTCCGGGCTCGGGTTTGGTCGCACCTTGAGGACTTTACATACTAATCGCAGAGTTTCCTCACCAATTTAACGTGGAGTTCGTTTTCGTTTTTGTTCTCGGTGGCTGGCCGGTGTGGGGAGCTGAACCCTTGACCTTGGTGTTAGCAGCACCACGCTCTAACCCAGTGAGTAACCGGCCAGCCCAGCGTGAAATTCTCGTGATCTCCGTTCGTGCCTGTCTCCTTTCAGACCACGTAGTTACCTAATCTGTGATAGAAAAAGGGCAAATCGAACCGGACATTGAGGCAAGGCGTCCACTCACTGCGTAGGTGTGTGGGGCCGGGGGTTGGGGGTGGGGGTGA
>NW_007741474.1:23394-23698 GCF_000696425.1 Galeopterus variegatus | reverse complement strand
AGCCAAAGTGTAAGGACCTGGGCTGTCAGTCAAATTCCTGGGAGTGGTCTGGTCGGGTAAGACAAGGGTCATCCCAGAAGCTATTATAGACAAGATACAGGCATACCCTCGACCCACAACTATAGCTCAGCTACAGACATATTTGGGGCTTCTGGGGTATTAGAGAGCTTTGGTACCCCACATGGCTTAAATGGCAGCCCCCCTGTATGCATTAACAAAGAAAGGAGCCCCATGGGATTGGACTGAGGAAGCAAAACAGGCTTACTGGGCTACAAAAAGAGCAATACAGCAAGTACAGGCTTTA
>NW_007741474.1:20802-21543 GCF_000696425.1 Galeopterus variegatus | reverse complement strand
GATGTAGTAAATGCCTGTCATGCTTGTCCAGTGTGTGCTCAAGAGAGTCCACACCCCCAGTGGGTACCCCATATAGACGGGCAAATAGCTCGAGAAAGGGTGCCCCTGACTCGATGGCAAGTGGACTTTGTGGACTTTGTCGGACCACTGCCAAGGTCAGAGAATTTCAGATACATCTTCACTGCTGTTGATACAGCTACTGGTCTTCTATTTGTATGGCCTTGTAAGGCTCCAGACCAGGTAAACACTGTGAAGGCACTGAATAGCCTTACGGCCATGTATGGCCGGCCTGTAGTCGTAGAGAGAGACAATGGAACCCACTTTACAGGACATGAGGTTCAGAAGTGGGCTTCCCCCTTGTCTATTCAGTGGAAGTTACATATGCCATATCATCCCCAGGCAGCAGGGATGATTGAGCGATACAATGGCCTTTTAAAAAAGGGATTAAGGCTATCTGCCCAGCCCCCATCCCTGAATGGGTGGTCACGGCGGTTATGGCCGACAGTCAGGACTCTAAATGAAAGATCCCGCAAGGGCGGGCCCTCACCAGAGGAAGCTCTGTTGCATAGGGCTGCATGTAGCACCTATACAGCTGCAAGTCACTACTAGAGATGAGCTTTATGAAGCCAGGATACGGCAAGAATGGAAATATTCTCTTACCGCTCCCAACCTGTTTACAACAGGGACAGACAGTACAACGGGAATGGCCTTGGAGAATAGAAGCCCCCCCCCCCCCCCCAA
>NW_007741474.1:17701-18724 GCF_000696425.1 Galeopterus variegatus | reverse complement strand
AAGCACATGGGTAAATGGGGCCGGTACTGCAACCATCTACCATGGGAGGTATCCCCCATGTTTGCCCTTCGTAATCATTAAGTAATTTGTGTGAAGATAATTTGAGGACGTGTAAATATCCTGTTCCTCATCAAACTTTAACACTTTTAATAGTTAAAGCAGCCATTGATGACTCTTGCATTATGAGGATCAGATGTTGATTTTCTAATTCCATCACTCATTCTACCTGCATTAGATGGCATTCTATTGTAAGGAAGAATTTTCCCCCCTTCCCTATGTGTTATGAATATGGATTTACGGTTCTTACTTTATTCAATTGTTTATAATCTGTAGTGGATTGAATTATGTCCCCCCAAAACTCCCTGAAGCTCGAATTGTGTCCCCCAAGTTATATGTATTAGAAACTGTGATTGTTCTGAGGGTGGGAAATCCTATTATGGTAATTGAAAGGTGGAGCCTTGAAGAGGTGATTGGATCNGGCTTGGTGTCGCCTGCACTGCGCTCAGCCAGTGAGCGCACCGGCCATCCCTATATAGGATACGAACCCGCGGCGGGAGCGCCGCTGTGCTCTCAGCGCCGCACTCTCCCGTGTGAGCCACGGGATCAGCCCCAATTATTGGTGGTCTTAACATTGATTACTTGGTGACAGTGGTGTATCAGCTGCTGTGTGACAAATCACCCCAAAGCTTGGTTAGTGACTTAAAACAACCATTTTATTTGCTCAGAATTCTTTGGATCGGCAGTTCTGGGTGGGCTCAGCTAAGCAGTTCTGCAGGTCTCGGGTGGGATCACTTAACGCAGCTGCAGTCAGCTTGTGGGTCAGCTGGGGCCTGGTCAGTCAGGGGACCTCAGCTGACATGGCTCATCTTCACTCCCGTGATTTCATCCTCCAGCAGGCTAACCCAGGCTTCTTCTCCTGGTGGTCTCAGGACAGCAAGTACGAGCAAGTCCCAATGAGCAAGTCTTTTTCGATCTTCTGCTTGCATCACAGTTGCTAACGTTCCACTAGCCAAAGCAAGTCAC
>NW_007741474.1:14895-16534 GCF_000696425.1 Galeopterus variegatus | reverse complement strand
CTTACAGTTTCTGAGTCTGGGAAGTCCAAAGTCCAGGGAACACATCTGGTGAGGGTCTTGGCAGCGACAGTGACCCAGAGGTCTCACGTGGCAGAAGATGGCAGAGCAGAGAGAGGGACTGACTCTTCATGCTCCCCTTTTAAAACCCTCAGAACCATGCCCCTGACCACCATTATTAATCCATTCACTTCGCCATGGTCCTATAATCACCTCTTCAAGGCCCCACCTTTCAGTTACCGTAGTAGGATTTCCCACGCTCTTAACACTGTCACAGTGGGGGTCAAGTTTTGGGGGACACTCAGTGCAAGGCGATGTCTTTGCTTCCGGGCCCCTTCAGTAGACAGAGCTGGGAGATACATAGCTATATCTACTAAAAGTGAGCCCACACTAATACCTTCCGTTCCAGTTATCACCCTAATGCTGCATGGTTCCTCCTTGCCCTCTCCTGTTCCATATTTGTATCTCCTTTCTCCAACAGTAGGAACCCTGGCTCCCAACATCGTTTACTCATAACTAACTACATAACCACAAAAAACAAACCACCTTATATAGGACAGTTCAGTATGTGCAGTTCTTTTTCTCTTTACGTTGCATGTAGTTAATGTACTGTGCTCAAAGGCCACTTTGGTTGTTCTTTTTTCTTTCCTCCTTCAGTGTGGTTGTTTTTTGTATGAGATAGTTACGTTTGTTTATGTTTATATTCAGTTTTAGGGTTCCCTCCCATTCTTAACTTTTTTGAAATATGTAAAACATTAACAGAGTTCCAAAAGTCAAAGTTACATAAAAAGGCACACTCAGAAAAGTGTCACTCTCTCCTTCCACTCTTGTTTCTACTTAGCCTAGTAGGTGATTTTATCGATTCTGGTTTATCAGTCTTGTATTTCTTTTTTACATATATACTTTTTCTTTTTTTCCCCCCACCAGCTAGCCGGTGTAGGTATGGAACCCTGGACCTTGGTGTTATCGGCACCATGCTGTTACCAAGTGAGCTAACCGGCCGGTTCCCTTGCATGTTTTCTTATTTCCACCTTTTTCTTAAACAAAGGGTAGTTAGTGACGAAGGAAAATGGCATCTAAAATAAGGTTGGGAGGCTATGTTAGCTTGAGCTTCAGGCACGTATCATCCGAGGGCATCCTGAACTCTCGGACTCTTACAATCAATCACATCCAAAGACACCCTGAACTTTTAAACTTTTCTAATCAATCACAAGGGTCACAATCTCCCGGAAGAATAATGACCGGTATCTGCCAACCGTCTGTCCGCGGACCATCTGTTGACTGGTATTGCACATACCTCCTGCCAAAATGAAGAATTTCTGGGTGACGATCTTCTACTGCCGAGACGACTTGAAGATGCTGGCGCTCCCCCGCCCCCCGCCCCCGCGGCTGGCCCGGACGAGGACCCAAACCCCGGGAGCCCGGTGTTACAAGGCTGTGCTCTATCGGAGCGAACTAACCGGCCAGCCCTTACGCGAAGGATTTTGTAACCACCTCCCCTTCGGATTGGCCCCTTTTCCTTCCTAAGCCCAAGTTCTTTGTTTTTCGGGAGTACTTCTCGAGGGAGCTTTGGAAGTGCCTCCCGGGCCGCAGGCCCTACACTCTGAGCCAGACTCTTCGTGGTTTAGGCTGCGCCTCACTC
>NW_007741474.1:12337-13131 GCF_000696425.1 Galeopterus variegatus | reverse complement strand
CTGTGCGGGCTGTGGGAGCTCGGCCCTTGGAATCGTCCCAGGTTCGCGCGATCGCGCGGGGCTTCTCATTAACGTAGGGGCTTGTGTTCATTGTTTCTGGTAAGCCTTGAGGTCCCGACTTTCTCTCGGCGGCTCTTAGGATCCGTCCCGGGGTGGGTGTGGCGGCGGTTTTATGAATGGTGCTTTCTGACTTTTGAGTGAGAAAAGTAACTGTTGATTTCTAAGTAGTAAACGCTTCATATTTTGATTTTCCTCATATAAGATTTGCAATAGATGGACATACTGTTTGTTTCATAAAGCATATAACGTTAAGATGGTTTTTACTCCTGTAAGTTATGTTGGAATATTTGGAATTTTCAAGTAGTAAAGACTGCCCAACCTATGGTTTTATAATGTTTCTAACCAGATTTTTGTTTTCGATGTAAAAAAAAAAAAAAAAAAAGTCTTTTTTTCTTATATCTTCTAATAGTTGGACTTCGGCAGCTTCCAGGAAAGATGGAGGTGTTTAGGATTGCTATCAGTTTTCAGCATTGTGCTATTGAGAAACAAGTGTCTTACTTTCGTTTTTGTCTGGGTTCACATTTTATGGTTATTTTAGAAGACAACTGTTCCATCAATGTATTATATTTCTCAGTATTGTTCAGCAAAGGTAATGTGTGCACTTTTTGTGTACAGATAATATTTAAGTTTTTACATAAAATAAATGCTTCTAGATATCAATAAAATGGGCATACATATTAGAATCCAGTCTTGCAGTGGCCTGAAGGTTTTTTGTTTGTTTGTTTGTTTGTTTG
>NW_007741474.1:8111-11257 GCF_000696425.1 Galeopterus variegatus | reverse complement strand
TTAGTCTGATGACTACCAACATGGGGAAAGAAACCAAAGTACCGTATGCTTCTACATGTTTCGCTGCTGGGGTTATTTCTACAGTGCTCTGTACAGTTGTATATAGTTAAGAGATTCCTTTCTTCTATAAAGATCCTTCCAATCAAGACAGTTAATGACACATTTGTGCATCAAATTTAGGGCTTGAGTGTCTGGATGCGTATTAATTACTCTTAGTTTGGTATTCCAAAATAAAATTAGTAACGAAGATGGTCCCACTTTTACTCTGCTAATAATCTCCAATAGTTGAATTGTTGGGTTTATGAGTCCAGACTAGTCCATAGATTGGAAATGCAAAGTGGAACTGATTAGAAATACAGAAATGAAAGTCCATTAGAATACCTTCTTTCGTAAATCAAGTTCAGTACCAATATCAATAGTTCTAGAACACTCAAGTTTCAAGTCTTTTGTGAAAACCACAGTCCAGTCCTCCTGAGGTGCTGGCTTTACATGGGGAGCATAAATCCAACTGGGGTTTTCTTTCACTTTGACAGCAAGTGACCCAAGGTAAGGGCTTGAGCCTTTTCAATAAGTGTGGCTGCTACTTCTGCCACAACTGAGGGGTACTTAGGCACCTCCAAGGCCACAACATCCAGAACTGAGAAGTGTGTTATTGGGCTATAGTCTAATCCCACCTTATGAGTTTAAATCCCACCAGGAGCACCTTTCCTTTCATGCCAAAACAAGTGGAAGCGTTTTTCAAGTATGGGAACCCCCAAAATTGACAGAGCTACTTTCAAGATTACGCCGATGTGTTAACTGTGAGACAGTTAATGCTTAACTTAATGCTCAAAAGCATTTTCAAATTCTAGGGAACTAATCAGAGGATCCAGGGAATTAATCATGCAACACTCTGTCAGAGGTTTTGCCTGCTCTGCAAAAGCTGAAACTCACTGTCTACCCGCTGAGGGTTTTGTCCTTGTGGGCTCTCCTGATTTCCTTGTCCCTGCAATTTGTGCATTCTCTGGAGCCTCTTTCTATAATCGCTCTTCCAATATCCTGGCTTCTTGTGATAATGACTTAGGTTTTCCTTCTTCCATTGCTCCCTTCATAGGTTGTCCAGAGTAGGGATCCTTCCCTTTAATAAATAATTCTGAGCAGCTAGCACAGCAGTTTAAAATTTGTTCTTTGTCTTTCTCTAGACTGTCACAAAAACTGATTAGCTACTGATGCGATTTTAGTCTGCCCTTGCCATCCTGCCACTTTTTCCCTAACTTAAGTTTGGACAGTTGGTAAGAGAGCCAAGACAAAGGTGGATTATGACTACAGCATGATTTTGATCTGCCCATGGATCCACGCCAGTGTTGGAGTGAGCAGGACTGAAGAAATTTTGGGACCTAAAGCTGTCTGGGCTGTGGAGAGAGGGGGTTTTTAAAAGAACAGTTTTTTTCTCTCCACTCTTTCTTCCCATCCCCTGACTTTATCTCGCTTGGTAAGTAGGAAAACAAGGCTGAGAAGCTAATTACTTCTTTGCGAAGCTAACAGTTCTTTCTTTGAGACTTGTAGAGTTTTGAGAAATGATGAAGGCCAAATGACTGAAGCTGACTTTAGGCACCAGCCAAGTACACTGGCGCAAATCAAAATCTTGCAGGGTCCGGGCCGGCCTGTGGCTCACTCGGGAGAGTGCGGTGCTGATAACACCAAGGCCACGGGTTCAGATCCCATATAGGGATGGCCGGTTTGCTCACTGGGTGAGCGTGGTGCTGACAACACCAAGTCAAGGGTTAAGATCTCCTTACCGGTCATCTTTAAAGAAAAAAAAAAAATCTTGCAGGGTCCTGAGATAACAGCAAGGATGAGAACAGAAATCAGATGAAGCCTTGGCAAGACCTTGTACCTGACCCATAGAAAGGGACCCGTCGTAAGTCACCTCTGCTCTCCTGCTTTTCACCTCCCACATTCCATTCCCTTAAGCCTTCCTTAAAAAACTCCTCAGTAAATGTAAATCTTTGAGATGGGATAGCCTACCATCTCCTTCAGCTGAATACATCTGCTTTTCTAACACTGACTTCTGAGTTTTTTTCTTTCCTTTTCAAGGGGGCGGGCAGCTGGACCTGAGTCCGGTAACACCAGTAAATTTTGAGAAAGTCTCAACGAACTGGTAATAAAATCAATAAAGTTCTCTCAGTCTTCTGAGTACACAACTGAAATTTCTCCCAGCTCACTTTTAGCAGAAAGGCATCAAGTACACTCACCAGCAACCCCTCTGGATGGTTCTCTAAAGCTCTTAGTTCTTCTATAGTTGTTGGAGGTGGCAGATAGTCAACTCCCCTTGGCCACAATATGATTTAATGTGGTGGGTCATTTTCTGGTCCTTGATGTTCACAAATGAGCCAAGTCTGCTGGCTGCAGAATTTCAGCAGCCAGTGCACATCCCCATGCTGTTAATTGAAAACACATTGTTGAATACTTCTGCAAATTTTCTTGGTCTTCCAAGGGCACAGGAAAAGAAGTCCTTAGATGATTATCAGCTAGTGAGAATGACGTGTGGATTATTGTCTCACTTGGCAGGGATGGGAAGGGTTGGGGGCTGGATTGCTGCTTCATGGCAACAGCTTTGCTGGCCATCCATATAGGAAGGGCTGCTTTTGCTGACATTAAGACAAAAAACATGTAGAAGCATACGGTACTTTGGTTTCTTTCCCCATGTTGGTAGTCATCAGACTAATCTTTTTTGGTTGCCTTTTTCTCACCATCCTGTTGCCTTCAAAGAGGACAGACACAGTCTTTCATTCAGATTCTCCATTATTCCCTGATCATGTTTCTCCCCGATCATGTCTGCTTTCCCACCTGCATGGTGTGTGTGTGATAAGGGACTCTTGGAGGTGGAATCTGGTCTAAGACATGATGTGGACTCGGGGCTAGGGCTGGAGGCACACAAATCTGTGTCCTCAAGCAGAGCAGATAATTTATTATCAGCTAAAGAAATTGTGCCCTTGTCCCCATTCCCTCTTCCCAGGAGGGATAAAGAGATGCTGAAGGACCAGAAGGAGGGACAGCAGAGAAAAGAGGAAGAGGATCCTGTGAAAGAAATTGTCTTTAATTCTCACCTTTCCTCTTCCACTTTTCTCAATCTTTCCTTTTGTCTATCTCAGATCTTTTTTTTT
>NW_007741474.1:5457-6037 GCF_000696425.1 Galeopterus variegatus | reverse complement strand
CCTTCGTGATCATGGTATCTCCCCTGCCAGGTAAGTATGAGTTGCTGCCCCCGCCTCGACCTGCACCCTCGGGCGCGCCTCGCTCTTAACACACGGTCACTTCCCCCACGCGGCCTCCGCGCACCCACGCCCTCGGGCCCCTCGTGGCCCCTCGCCGCTCCGGGAAGCAGCCTCCGCACCGTCCGGACTTGCACACGCGGGATGCGGAGGCCCAGGCTCAGCGGGACCGGCAGCCTCCGCGCGCCGCCGGGCTCATCTGCATACGCCCCGCCCTCGCGGTGACGTCCCCGCCGCTCCTGTGTCTTTCGGATCCGGGAGACAAACCTAGAGAGGACGTAGGAGAGCTCTACTCTGACTTTTCTAGTTAAAACGAGCATTAGTTTGGAGTTTGAGCTTAGAGGGAGTACTTTGATTTTCTCGCTTTTTCTGACCTTTTCCGCATTGGGAGGTCACTGGCTCCGGCTAGTCAACCCGGGCTTGGGGGTCCCAGCTTGCTTCCATTTTCTGCGCCTCGGGCAGGGTCGCTAGACCTCTAGGTTTCTCTAGGGGTGACGCACTGACTGTGCTGCAGAGGGGAAAC
>NW_007741474.1:0-215 GCF_000696425.1 Galeopterus variegatus | reverse complement strand
CCCCGCGCGATCGCGCGAACCTGGGACGATTCCAAGGGCCGAGCTCCCACAGCCCGCACAGATACCTCCGCCGTGGTGCAAGGTGAGACGAGAAACGAGAAAGCCGGAGGGGCCGTCGGGAGACAACACAGCTCCCTACGGAGGAAATGTCTACTCTTGAAAACTAGAAATGCCAGGGGAGAGCGCGAACGCAGTCCCCCACTACCACAAATTAT
>NW_007741473.1:0-25277 GCF_000696425.1 Galeopterus variegatus | reverse complement strand
CCGAGGGTTGCGATCCCGTTGCTGGTCCCGGTCCGGTACGGGGGCGACACTGAGGGTTGCGATCCGTTGCCGGACATGGAAAAAAGACAAAAAGGAAAAAAAAAAAAACAAAAAAACAAAAAGGTGAATTCCAACTTCATTCCTTAAATCAAAATAAATTTAAGAAGTATTTAAAAATATCAGGAAAAACACATTTATACGTATGTATTAGTTAGGTATTAGTTGATTTTTTTTACAGACAAGAAGTAAAGAATAAAAATAATTTTTTAAAAAAACAAGATTTGTTAAGAGTTTGAAGGAATGCACCTGCTGGCTCTGAATAATTTCAAGTTTTCTGACACAGACAAATCTCAGGGTCTTGAAGGAATGTGAGAAATGGTCAAATAAGAGTTAAAGAAAGAGAAGACTTTATTGAGCAGGCATTATTCCGGTTATTAAAATGATGATGGCGGGGCATGGAAAGGAAGCAGTCAGCACAAGAAGGATTAAAAATCCTGTTGCTCAAGAGAAAGAAAAAGGAAGCCCAAATGAGTCAGGTCTGGTGTTGCTTCTGCTCTGCCCCCTATCACCTTTGTGATTTTGGACAAATTACCCTACCTCCCTGAGCCTCAGCCTCTTCATCTCAACGTCATGGGGCTGTGGGAGCATTAAATGAAGTGGGATTAAAAATGCTTCCTAACTGTAAAGGGCAATGGACAGGTAAAGAGTTATTACTCTTTCACAGGGTTGTTCAATTGATTCAGCAGAGCAGTGTGGTAGATATAGTACATCCAGACCCCAACAACACATCTGACATTGTCTTTCATTGTATCCTTCTGGAAAGGTTGGAAAATATGACTTGGGTACTGGAATAATTAAGTGGGTTAGGAACTTGCTGAATGACTGTGTGCTGCATGCTGAATTAATGAATTGACAAGAAAATGCTATTGGCCTTTTATAGAATTCTAGGCTAAACCCTATCTTTTACAATATTTCAATTCTTATCAAATTTGCAAGTCGCATGAAATTAAAGATAGAAAACTTATCAGTGACAGAAACAGAATCTCAAACATCCTGGAAGGCAAAGATGAAGGTGAATTTTTAAGATAAAATGTAACTGGAGTAATTGTGTTTTACAATTACATCAAAAATAAAATTTGCAAAGATCTTTAAAAATTATAATTCCCAGAGCTAACAAGAGTTTAGGAAAATGGGTAATTTCATATCCTCTTAGTAAGGATATAATTAGGTAAATTTTCTGAAGAAAAATTGAAAATATATATCACAGGCCTTAAAAATAAGCATATTCTTTGATCCAGAAAGCTACTTCTAAAAATGTTTAAAATGTGTAGAAGAACACAACCAGAGATGTTTTTCCCAGCATTAGGGAATAACTATAAATAACATATATATCTAATAATATAGATTTGTAATTAAATGGTGGTAATTACACAGGATGAATTACTATATAGCAATGCTTCTCAACTGGGGGTAATTTTGCTCCTCAAGGGACCCTTGACAAAGTCTGGAGACATTTTTGGTTGTCACCTGCAGCAGAGAGAGGAGGTTGTATTAGTCCGTTTGTGTTGCTTATAACAGAATACACAGAACTGGGTGATTTATAAGAAAAACAACATTTATTGCTTACAGTTTCTGAGGCTGGGAAGTCCAAAGTCCATCTGGTGGTGGCGACAGTGACCCAGGGGTCTCACATTGCAAGATGGTGGAAGCAGAGAGAGAAGAAGACAGACTCTCTTTTTCTTTTAAAGCCCTCAGAACCACGCCCCGACCACCATTTTTAATCCATTCACTACTGCATCCTCCTACAACCCAATCACCTCTGCAAGGCCCCACCTTACAATTACCATAATAGGATTTCCCACCCTGTTAACAGTCACAGTGGGGGCTAAGTTCCTAATACATAAAACTTGGGGGACATAACTCAAACTTCAGGGAGTTTGGAGGGGACGTAATTCAATCCAGTACAGAGGTACTGCTGGCATTCAGTGAGTAGAGGTCAGAGATGCTGCTAAACATCCTACAATGTACAGGACAGCCCCTGACAACAAAGAATTATCTGACCCAAAATGTCAATAGTGATGAAGCTGAGGAACTCTGCCATCCATACAGTCTTTGAAAATTATATTGAGGAACAATATCTAATGATATAAGAAAACACTCAAAATACTTTGTAAAATTTTAAAAAGGTTATAACATAGTAAGATTTTGATTATGTGTAAAAAAAAATCAATAGTTATTGATGAGTAGCAGGATTATGAGTGATTTAAATTTTCTTCTGCATGCTCTCTGCACTTTTCAAGGTTTTTTATAACACATGCATTACCTTGAAAATCAGCAAAGAAAAGTATTCTGTGAAAATGAACAATCAAGGATTGGTCTTTTCTGTGAGCAGTGTGAAAAGTTTTGATGGATTTTGTTGACAGTGAGCCTACAAACTGGGACTAGATTAACTGAGTTATAGGATTTCTAATGAGGGGTTCCCCATCCTCTGTCCCCTGCATGGGCCAGGTCTCACCTGGACTCTTATGTTCAAGGCTGGGCACATTTTATCAGGCATGGAAGAGTTGCATATTTACTGTGCCTATTGTGCAGAGAAAGGTGTGTGTGTGTTTTTTCATATTAACTTATTTAGTAGAAATGGTGATCTCAGTCTGATCCAATAAACTGAAAACCCACCCCTTTTTGGTAACTCTGGGATGACTCTTTGGTTGAATGCCCAGCCTTCCAGAGTTCCTCTCCTCCCTTCCTCATGAGGTGTGGGCAGAGGTTCACTTTGTCCCTGTGGCAGCCAAGGAGATCTACATCCACACCAGGTCCTGCAGATCCTTGCTCCCTCTGCTAGTCAGCCTGCCCCAGGAGTGATGGCTGCCAAGGAGCACTGGTCCTGCTCCAGGGCATTCTGTCTGCTGCTGAAGCCTGGGGCTCCTGCACTTTCCTTCTTTCTCTAGTGCTGGCCAGGGCCCTTTGTCTTCCATACAAACTGGGCACCACCTCATTCCCACTGGTGCTGTGGACCCCCGAGATGGGCCTGTCATCTTACTGGAGTGACACCCTCTGGCAAGCTCCTCAGGCAGACTCTCAGCCAACTACTGTACCCCTCTGTGGGGTCCCAGGGAAATCCCAGGTCCTGGCCGCATGGAAAGCAGGGCTGCCCAGAGAGTTAAGCTCAGGCCCTTCCTCTTCTAAGTTATTTGTTTGTTTGTTTATTTATAACATGCTCTTTTTTCCCACATATAATTTTCTGGGGGGTGAGGTGGGGAAAACATGTTTTATTTTGATGTAATTTCAAACTTATAAAAAACTGCATATTCCCTTTGTCCTGATTCACTAGTTGTTTACATTTTACCTTTTTTGCTTTATCTCTGTTTGTACATATGTGTGTGTCTCTCTATATATGTACATACACACACACATATATTTCTGAATCATTCAAGAATTTGCATTATATAGGCTTAATGTAATTCCTATCAAAATCCCAGAAAAATGTTGAGAGAGGCAAGATTATTCCAAAATGTATATGGAAAGCCAAAGGAACTAGAATAGCTAAAACAATTTTGAAAAAGAAAAGTAGTGGGAGAAATCAGTCTACTTGATTTCAAGACTTATTATATAGAGTAACTAAGACTATGTGGTATTAGTAGAGGATTGACACATAGATCAACAGAACAGAATACAGAACCCAGAAATGGACCCATACCAGCACAGCCAACGGACTTTTGACAGAAGTGCAAAAGCAATACAGTGGAAGAAAGACACTCTTTTCAGCAAATGGTGCTGGAAATGAACCTTGACCTAAGTCTCACACCTTACACAAAAATTAACTTGAAATGGATCATAGATTTAAATGTAAAATTTTAGAAAAAAGCATAGAAGAAAATCTTTGCTACCTAGGGCTTAGTGATGAATTCTTAGACACAACATGAAAAGTATGATGCATGAAGGAAAAAAATTGATCGACTGGACTTCATCAAAATCTAAAAATTTTGTTCTGTGGAAGACTTTGTTAAGAAGATAAAAGACAAGTTACAGACTGGGAGACAATATTTGCAAACCACATATCTGACAAAGGGCCAATATCTGTAATCTATAAAGAAATCTCAAAACTCAACAGTAATTCAAAAAAAAATCCTTTCATAAAATGGGCAAAAGATATGAATTGACATTTCACTGAACAGAGTATACAGATGGCAAATAAGCACATGAAAAAATATTCAATATCACTAACCATTAGGAACATGTAAATTAAAACCATGATGAGATATTACTACACACCTATTAGAACAGCTAAAATTAAAAAAAATAGTGACAATACCAAATGCTGGTGAGGATGTAGAGAAACTGGGTCTCTCATACATTACTGGTGAAGAATGTAAACGGCAGTCACTCTAAGAAACAGCTTGGCAGATTCTTTAAAAGCTACATATAACTGTACTCCTAGACATTTATCCGAGAGAAATGAAAATTTACATCCACACAAAAGGCTATACATAAATGCTCATAGGAGATTTATTTGTAATTGCCAAAAAATTGGAAACAACTGTGGTACACCCATACCATGGAATATTGCTTAACAATAAAAGGAACAAACTACTGATTCATACAACAACTTGAATGAATCTCAAGGGTATTATGCAGAGTAAGAAAAGCCACTCTTGAGGATTACATATTATATGATGGCATTTATATAACATTCCCCAAATGACAAAATTATAGACATGGAAAACAGGTTAGTGGCTGCCAGGGTTTAGGGGAGTGGTGGTGGGTGTGAATACGAAGGGTAGTATGAGAGAGATCTTTGTGGTGATGGAACAGTTTTATATCTGGATTGCAATGGAGGCTACAGAAATACAAATCTACAGATACGATAAATGGCATAGACACACGGAATTCAAGGGACCCCTGAAAAGCCAAAACAACGTTTAAAAAGAATAAAGTTGGAGGACTCACACTTCCTGATTTCAAAACTTACTACAAATCTACAGTAATCAGAACAGTGTGGTACTGGAATACAGACAGACATGTGGATTAATGGAATAGAATAGAGAGCCCAGAAATCAACCCTCACATACATGATCAAGTGATTTTCAACTAGGGTGCCAAAACCATTCAATGAGGAAAGAACAGTCTTTTCAACAAATAGTGCTGGGAAAGCTATATATCCATTTTATTATGTAAAATATACATAACATAAAGTTGTCTAATGGTGCTTGGCTTCCAGTAACTCTTCTGTGCCAGGCACAGGAAAATGATGCTTCTGGATTCAGAAACTGGTTTGCTCCACTTCAGCATAAGAAGATGTGGAATCTCATCTGGGAAGCACCAGGCCCTCTTAGGTATGGAAAGCAAAGCTCAGAGGGGTTACGTGATCTACCCAAACCACACAGAATGAAATAGGTGCCAGCCCTGTTCCCGGGAGGCTCCTAGTTTGAGAGTGACTGGGCATTGCTAGACAGAATTCGGCTCTGTGCATGGTGCTCTTACTGTTTACCATTATTTTATT
Organism: Galeopterus variegatus; assembly: GCF_000696425.1. NCBI lineage: Eukaryota > Metazoa > Chordata > Mammalia > Dermoptera > Cynocephalidae > Galeopterus > Galeopterus variegatus. The sequence continues at coordinate 19,777 of NW_007741473.1, read as the reverse complement.
GTTAAGACTCAAAAAATGAAACCGATATCCATGTCACTGAATTAAACACTTAAAAATGATTAAAATGATAAACAATATGTTAGCTATATTTTATAAAACAGTAAAGTTAGACTCTTATCTCACACCATATACAAAAATGAATTCAAAATGGATGAAAAACCTAAATGTAAGAGCTAAAACTATAAAACTCTTAGAAGAAAACATAAGGGAAAGGCTTAAGGACATTGAATTTGGCAATTTCTTGAATATAACACTAAAAGCATTGGCAACAAAAGAAAAATAGAGTGAACTTTATCAAAATTTAAAACTTCTGCATCAAAGGACTCTATTAAGAGAATGAAAAGACAACCCACAGAATGGGATAAAATATTTGCAAATAATATATTAGATAAAGGATTAATATCCAGAATATATAAAGAAATCCTACAAGGGAACAACAAAAAGCCAAACAATCCAATTCAAAAATGGGCAAAAATTCGGACAGATATTTCTCTGAAGAAGATATACGAATGGTCAATAAGCACATGAAAAGATGCTCAACATCACTAATCATTAGAGAAATGCAAATCAAAACCACAAGATACCACTTCCCACCCATGTCTACTACTCAAAACAAAACAAAACCAGAAAATAACTGTTGGCAATGATGTGGAGAAATTGGAAGCCTTGTGCACTGCTGGTGGGAATGTAGAATGGCGCAGTTGCTGTGGAACATGGAATGGGATTTCCTCAAAAAATTAAATGTAGAATTACCATAAGATCCAGTAACTCCACTTTCAAAAGAATTGAAAGCAGGATATTGAAGAGGTATTTTACACCTATGTTTATAGTAGCACTATTCACCATAGCCAAAAGGTGAAAATGACCCAAATGTCCATTGATGGATGAATGAGTAAACCAAATGTGGAATATACACAGAATGGAGTATTACTCAGCCTTAAAAAGGATGGACCTTGAAAACACTGTGCTAAGTTAAGGACAAATATAGTATGATTTCACATAGATGAGATTCCGAGTAGTAGAATTCATACAGACAGAAAGTAGAATAGTGGTTAGAATAGTGGTTACCAGGGGTTGGGGGGAGGGGGGAATGGAGAGTTATTGTTTGATGGGTACAGAGTTTCAGTTTGAGTTGATGAGAAAGTTCTGGAGATGGATAGTAATGATGATGGTTGGACAACCAATGAGAATTTTCTTAGTGCCACTGAATTGTACACTTAAAAATGGTTAAAATGGTAAATTTTTTTGTTATGCATATTTTACCATAATTTAAAGGAGGCATACACACACACACACACACACACACACACACACACTCAGTTGCACTAGCCACATTTCAAGTACTCAATAGCCATGTGTGGCTAATGGTTACTGTATTGAACAACACAGGCCTAAAGTAAAGAATTTGGGGATGGTATATATTTGGTGGGTCCATAAAAGTAATCTGGTTTTCACATGTAGCTCAAAGATGTCAGTTTCATTATTCAAGTCTCAACAATAAAATAATGGTAAACAGTAAGAGCACCATGTACAGTGCTGAGTTCTGACTAGCAATGCCCAGTCATTCTCAAATTGGGAGCCTCCAGGGAACAGGGTTGGCACGTATTTCATTCTGTGTGATTCGGGCAGGTCACTCTGAGCTTCATCTTCCATACCTAAGAGGGCCTGGTGCTTTCCAGATGAGATTCCACATCTTATGCTGAAGTGTAGCAAACCAGTTTCTGAACCCAGAGGCATCATTTTCCCATGCCTGGCACAGAACAGTTCCTGGAAGCCAAATACCTCTAGAAAAAGAGGGGGCTGAGTGTCAAAGGTGAGAAGGGCTGGGGACTAGCTCTGAAGGCTCCAGTCAGGCACAGATGGGGGAATTACTGTTGGGCAAGAGGTGTGTGGGATGCAGAGTCGGGCTGGCAGCTGAGGGCAGACCAGTGGGGAGCTGAAACAGAGAAGCAGTGACCAAAAGGAGAGAAATAGAGGCCAGGGTTAGACCAAAGCCACCAGAATGAAGATGGAGAGCAGTTCTCCCATAACTCATATACTTACTTCCTGCAGAGACACCAGTCTGTACATGTAGAATCCAAGGGAACAGGGGCATGGTGATGGCAGTGGGGGATGGGGAAGGGAGTCTGTGCTGAAGATGAATGAACCCCAAATGCACCAAGGGTGGCAAGTGGGAATAAAACTAATCCAGATGCCAATGTACTTGCTGCAATTGCACAGAGCTCCAGAACCAGGGTGCGCAGTGTGTGTGTGGTGTGTATTAAGTGGGGGATTGGAGGAATGGAGCTCTGTGTGCAGAGGAAGCTGCCCAGAGCTGGGATGAACTTGCTCAGGTCATGCCCAAAGTCATGGCAAATATGAGACATTCTGACAAAGGCCCTATAATTAAAAAATCCTGCAAATAAAGAGAGAGATGTGAAGATGCCATTTCATGATGTTTTCAAGTCCTCACACAAAGCTAGGCCAGGAAAATCTGAACCTTGAGGATGTGCAATGGACAGAAAGAAAGCCCTGTGCCTTGATGGTAGGCAGCAGGAGTCCTCAGCCAGGAAGTGGCCCTTGTTAGGTGGCCCTTAAAGGTGCCATAAAAAGAACCCAACAAACCATTTTTTTGAAGACACAAGCAAATATCTTCCTTTCACAAATACCCCAAACAGCCATCAAGGAGACCCATATCCAAACACACACGTGCTCACAGGAGCCACTTGCAGGAATGGGTACACAACACTCATGTCAGGATTAAATGACTCCATGTATGGTCCCCAAGAGGAGCTCAGCAAATGTGTGTTTAAATGGGTTTTAAATGTATGCTTCTTTCTTTCATATCCACTCACCTGGGGGGAAGTACAGGGGCCACTGTCAAGGACATAGAGCTTAGGGGAAAAGAGAGGGGCTGAACCGGCAGGGAGTGAACCAGGAAGCTGGAGAACTACACTGAACGTGGGCTCTCAAAAGCTTGACTTTACTTAACGGAGCTGAGGGTGGTGGCACCAGAATTAACACAGCCACACGGAACTCTGTGGCTCTGTCTTCCTCCCAGTGGATCCATCAGCAGGAGGACTGAGGTTCAAAAGGAAAGGCCAGGCGCCAGAGAAGGAGGGCTGTTCCTGCAGGCCAACTCCCCAACAAGGCCACCAAAACATGCTCCCAAGTATGCAGCTCAGGCAACTCCATCTCTGAACTTCCTGAGGAATCCAAGTCCAGGACTGTACTCCAAAAGACAGACAAAATGGGCTCCCTGTGGCTGAAAGAGATCCTCTAAAACTATCAAACAGAACCAAATGGCCGTAGCAGAATGAGGGGTTAGACACGCATTCCCCCGCTTACAAAATCTACATATGTTATTGTCATGAAGCTTTCTTTTCTAAAATTAAGCAGAAACCAGCTCCTAGAAGATAATTCCAAAACAGTTACAGCTGGAAAATTTCCCACCTGATCTTCAACAGACCACCTGGCTGCCAGCTGACCGACCCACCCCCGCCCCGCTCCATCCTTGTGGCCCCACTACAGCTCCGATTGCACAGAGGATCGGCTTCACAGACATTCTTTCTCTGATAAGCAGCTGCAACCTCCAAACAAGTTTTGGCTGGTTTATAGCAACTGCGCATTAACCGTCTTTTGTGCCCTTCAGTCATCTTTTGATAGCAGGAGCCAAATTTCACCTCATTTGAATACTTAATCTCCACCCCAAAGTGAACATGGCACATGTGTTACATGCATGTTTACCCATTGTGCACACGCATTACTTCCCTCATAAATATTCATAGAGTTCCCCCCAACCTGCTAAATATGTATGAAAAGCTGACCCTGCAAGACATAAATACCATTTTCTCTCTCCCTCTTTTAAAGCTCACACTTTTGGATTTCCCGGAGGCTGCATTCCTCAATCTGCCAATTGCCTTTTCTCTGGAAATAATGTTTCTTTTTCTTATCTCATGGTTTTTTGTTGCCATAACTAAAGTCAAAATAGCCGGAGCAAGGTTGCTCTACTGCTGTGGAGAAACACCAAGCAGACCACACACGTCACAGGGGTGCTGGGGCTCTGGCTGCACCCGCTGGGCACGGGGCTGGTGTGAGTCACGCAAAGATGCAGTCGTGGGAGGACTAGCTAGTGGGAAAGGTGGGTCAGGAGAGAGATGTGCACAGGCAGGAGGCAGAGGGAGGCGCCTATTCATGGGTGAGGTGATGTGAATGGCTGAGGGCACCATGATCAGGGTGGTGGGGCTGGTCACCAGACCTAATCTCGGCACAGAGAATTGGCCATCCCTTCCAGCCAGTGTGCCCAGCAAGCAGCCAGCACAAAGGTCCCCTCCTCCATGTCATGCCACCTGAAGTGGTGACTTAATGTTCTTTAAAGGGAGAGCAGGGAGGGAGTGGAAAGAGGAAGAGAAGACAGGAACAGTTGGAGAAAGAGAAACATGTAAATGAGTTCCAGGAAAAAACACCCAAAGGGAAACCACAATCATCTAGAAAAAGCAAATGCTTGGTTCCCATTTGCTTCAGCATCCCAATTTCCCTGATCATCCTGTGTTTCCTCTCAATATCTAATCATTTTCCAACAGGATACTTTGTGGTCCAATTTCCCTGCTCTGCTTCCAAATGACTGACAGGGGCAGCACCCCCTGCCATCTTCCACCTGCCCCACTCCTGCCCCATGTGGACGTGGCACTGGTGCAGGGCTCTCCCCCCAGATGAGACATGGAACAAGGGGGAGCACAGTTCCATCTTTGTTAGTACAGGCCCCACGAATATAAACACCATCGAATAAATGGCTTAATTTTATTTCAAAATTGTACAAAATGGCCATAAGCAGCTATAAAAAACTTTGTCTTCAGAACCTGTGGAAATTCAGAAAGAACAACAAAACAGGCATTGTTCACAGTGCAATGGAAAAGCTTTCTCTGGGACAGAAATTACAGCTCTTCCTTCTTTTTTCCTAGCTTTTCATGGTCTCCCTCCCGGAGGGTTCGAATAAAATTGGTAAATCCCAATTCCTGCAGGGAGGGGAGAAGAGAGAGACAAAGAAGGCCTTTAGCATCTGAGCTGATGTGCACTCTCCCTTCCTGACCCTCCAGCAGCTCACTCCTGAGGACAGAGAGAGGCGACCCTGGAATCTGTGACAACCCCTTCGGACTTTCTTGCAGCAGTGCCAAGACTCAGCCATTCACAGGCCGTGTCTGCTCAGTGCTGAGCATTGCGGCTGACTCCTGGGTTTCCTGTGAAGCCCTCTTCACTGTGCCTCCTCAGTGGCTGTTCCCTGCCCACCAGCCCAAAGAGCTCGGACAAATGTCTTCCCCCAACATACCGTCCGATCGCTGTCATACTTTTCTACAAGCTTCCCGTAGTGGTAGTAGTGGAAAGTGGGGTAGGCCTCGACGGCCTCCTGCTGACACAGGCCATGGTTCTTGTCTTTGACGCAGTCTACAGCAGCACAGGTGATCTAAGGGGCAGAGGAAGGAGGGTCAGCACAGGGGACCTCCAGTCAGAGGCCTGGACCCCTCGACACACAGACTGCACCTCTGGCCTACGCCATAGGCTCGCTTTGATTTCTTTTCCCAATAACAGGAATGAGCTGAACCAAAGCATCCCCAGCTCAAAGCTCCCTGGAGACTGATGACACTTGTTTTCAATTTCCAAAGCAGATGGGGAAAGATAGGGGACTCAGCTTGGAATGTCTTCTGACTATGCTTTAAAATCAGAAGCATAATGACCATAAAGGAAATGATGACCTGAAAGTATTTTGTAAATACTACCGGTTCTGTGATATTTTCTGTGAGGCACTTGAGAGATCCATTTGCTTATCAACTAATATTTCCTGAACATCTGCTAGGGGGTGGGGACAATGTCACACCAAGGTTAAGAGCAAGAGCTTTGACGTCAAGTTTCCCAAGTGCAAATCTTCGTTTTCCTGCGCATTAAGACCTAAGGAAAATGACCTAGCCCCTTGGTGCCTCAATTTCCTCAGCTGTAAAATGGGGATAATAATAATATCTAGATTACAAGGATATTATGAAGACTCAGTAAGAGAATTCAAGTGAGGCCAATCTGCTCATGGGATTAGTGGTCAGTAAACATCAGCTGCTATTACACTCACTCCCACTGACAGCATACACAGCCGTCTGGGTCTAGGAGCTCGGTGTCTGGGGAGGCAGTTGGACAGAGTGGTGACTCTAACACAGTGTGATGTGGGAGATGATGGAGGTGGGCCGGAGTCCCAGAGCACCCGGGAGAGTGGAGCAAAGGCACTCTGCATGGTTTGCCATCTGAGCTCATCTGGAGGATGAGGCAGACAAGCCAGGGAGCACGTTCCAGAAACTGGGAAGAAGTTCAGCATGACTAAAGCAATCAGTTTTTAGTCAGAAAGAGGTTCCCAAATTGGCCATTAGCCTCTTCTTGCCCATATAACAAATTCCACATTCTGGGTAGTTTTTCCTTACTGTGTGTTGTTATTTCAAAATAAGAGGGTAGTGTAAAGCAGAAATGGGGAACTTTGCTCCTGTTGAGAGTCAAAGCCAGGGAAAGAGGGGGAGAGGTCCATTGTGGCAATATGGCACCACAAAAGTATCACACTACAGAGGAAGGGCAGATTCTGACAACAGGGAAGGCCTCTCCTTAGGCAACATGTATTAAACTATCTGTTCTATATGCTAGGGGTACAGAGAGGACCTTGACAAAGTCCATTCGTCAAGCAACTGCCACATGACAAATGAGATCATTTCAGAGCCTAATGGATGCTTTAAAGAAATTAAAAGAGGGTGATTCAATAAGAATTAAAAACTGTTGAATAACCATGATTCACACAGGTCTTTGCTGGTTGTTAACATTTGGACAGAGGGCTCCTTTCCAGATAGGAGAGCCCTGCGGGCCACCAACAGCCAGGTTTACTGATCACTTACCTTGTGCCTGGGTGTGTGGGCTACTGTTGTGTGAGCTGCAGGACTGACAGCCAGAGTGAAGAATTAGCTGTGGCCCTCCCCTGGCCACCAGCATGCCACATGTGCCCCTCCTTGGCCCTCATGCTTCCTTCTACCTCTTCAGCTACACAACGGTCTATGTAGTAAGACTTTTTAGAGCAGAGTTTGCAAACGCACTGCACACAATCCGTAGTTGGCTTTCAGTCCTGTTCTATTTGGCCCACACAGAATTAAAAAAAATAAATTTGAATTAGCTGCCAACATGGAAAAGGAGCCAAAGATTTAATATAGAAATGTGGCTTTCCAGCTTCTCTTTAAAAGTCAAAAGTTTTGATGGCATTTGTCCTCCATTCCCACAGGAAACAACTGGCTAGAGCAGAGAGGCAGCTGTGTCCTTCAGGCAGGCCACACATGCCTTTCACCAGCGCCCGACTGGAGCCCAATTCACTCGGGCCGGCAGGCCGGCCCCTGCGGGCTTCTGAGAAGCCCAGCTTGCCCTCAGAGCACTTTCTGAATTATTTAGAAACATGAGGCAGATGCTCCTCTGGCTGTCTGCAGGGTTCCCTTTCTCGGGACAGGCGCTGTGGGGCCGGCCTTGTGGACATGGTGTCCATGACTCTAATCCCGCTCAACAGGCAGCTGAGGGCCTTCTGTGTCCAGCCTGGGCCAGGGCAGCTACTCCTCTGCTACACTGTGAAAGTGTTTGATGAGTGTTGCTCCAGGCTGCTGTTCTTCCTCCCACTCTAAATTATGCATTTAATTTGTATACATGCCCTGGAGCTGTTGGAAACATATTGTGTGGTTTTATAAATCTACTAAATTAAAAATGTGTACTTATTCTGAATCACTTAAGCTAGCTTCCAGAGACAAGTGCGGCCCCCCTTCCCAAAGGAAGCAGCTTTGACTCTTTAGAAAGAAGGCAGCAAATAAAGCTCTTCTCAGCTTGTCCAATGTCACCTAAGTGCCTGCCCCCTTATACCCACTCAAAATCTGCACCCATCACCTATGGCACAGAATGAACACCTTGGCGTGAATTCCTGAGGCACATGCTGTCAGTGCCCTGCCATCTCCCCTAAGCCCAGCACTTGCCAGTGTCTGCAACTCTCGGCCTGAGAGCTTCCTCCCAGCCACAAGGAGCTGGATGTAAGGCCAGTGACAGGTGGGGGGCAAAGACAAGTAACCCAGCTTCCTCAACCTTCGAGTGGGACGGCTCTGTGGCATGTTTCCTGGTGAGGTGTCCCATGAACCGAGCCTCAGTTACCCACATCATCTGCCCATACACACCTGCTTTGGTTCCTTCCGTTTCCCATCTCACTTCCTCCATCCCCTCTGGAGCTTCCTGAGACCACCTCCCAAATAAATTCCTTGCATGTGAGCCCCAGGCATGGGGCCTGCTTTGGGGAGAACCCAAACTCTAACAATCCCTGTTTATTCAATTCTAACTCTGCCCCTTTCCAGCTGAGGGACTTAGGGCTAGTCATTTAACCTCCCTTAGATTCAATCTCCTCAGCTGTAAAATGAGCATAATAACACTAGTTGCACAAGCTATTGTGAGGACAACATGCCGTAAGAGCTCTCAGGAAATATCAAATGTGTTATTATTCCTTCACTCAGGTGACATTTCTGTGGGCCGAAGGTGTCAAGATGGGGGAATTCAAGGACAAATGAAGTCTCTCCCTCAGGGTGCTTTTGCTCCTGATGGGCAGCAGCCAGACCTGCAAACAGGAGGATCTACACAACAGGCCAGGTCACTGTGGTGATGTGGACCAGTCACAGAGGAGGCCCCCTAGAAATGGCCTTCACACTCACTCCTGGCCCCACCGCACCCCAGGCTGGGCACACCTTGATCTTGGTGTGCAGTGAAAGGTGAGCTCCTCCTAGCCAGCCCAGTGGCCCCTGCCCCCTGCAGGGTCCACCAGCCTTCCACCATGGCTCCTTCTCCTCTGCACCCCTTCGATAACGCCATCCTTTCCAACATTAACAGTTTGCAGCACCTTCTCCACCACCACGTCAACTGATAAGTCCCCAAGTAAGCTCCTGGGAGGGGGTAGAGTCTCCCCAGTTAAAATATGAGCTGCCTCACACTGCTTTATTGATTCAGTAAAATAAATCTCTGCAGGAGCTAATATTGACTTTGGCTATGACAACTGAAGTAAGCAACCAACTGCATATTGATTGGGCAAAGAGCAGGGACCAGCTTTTGGGTGGGGAAAAAAACATGACTCCAGCTAAGAGGTGGCAGAGTGGAGTCAAGAAGACTGGGAGGCAGGAGACCCATTTCTGGCTGTGAATGACCCGCTGGGTGTCCCTGGGCAAGGAACACAGCTCTTCTTGGGCTATGATTTCTCCTGAGTAAAAGGAGAAGGCTGATGGGCCAGGAGTCCCCACACACCAGCCTGTTGCCAGCACAAGAGCCAGCTCCTAAAAACCACAAATTTCTGGAACCATCCGCCAGACTCCGATCTGACGGTTGCAATCATAGCACCATGCCTGGACACAGAGAGGGCACCAGGAACTTTAGCCCACCAGGCCAGAGGGCTGGCTTCCCTGCAATTACAGCGAGGTTACGAAGTGCATCCCTGAAAGCAAGTGAGGGTGACCCCTGGCTTGGAATAAAGGAAGTTGAAAGGTGGAACAGAAGGAACAAAAGACACAGAGGGAATGAACCTAGGAAAAGGCCAGCAACATTACTGGCCCCAGTTAAGACAATTATACAAAAGCTTATCAGCGTCTAAGAGGAGAGGCATCCAGGAAACGGGGCCCTGGGCATCAGCAGAGAGGAGCAAGGAAGATGCGGGGCTCTCTGCTGCCCACTGCGGGCCTGGCAAGCCTGACCTCATCTGTACTGACGAAGGTCAGGCCACAGGACGGGACACACAGACACTTGGCAGAGGCTTAGTGGGCAGAGAGGTGCCAAGGTCATCGTGGGCTGTCCCTCCAGGGTTTCCCCAGCCACCCTGGTGCCTCGGCTGCACCGTGCTCCCTGACACCACGTTCCCCAGCATGGCTGGGAGGAGCAAGCCAGGCTCCGTGTATCAGTGATGTGTCAGGATCCCTTCACAGATCTCCTGGAGTCTGAGAAGACCTGAGCAACCAGGGGCCGGGAGACCACGCACAGCTCAGCCATTCTCCTGCCTGCCCAAAGTGCCCAGTGTTGCGGGGGAATGGTGATGGCAGCGATGTCAAGTGGCTGCTATTCCAGTCCTAGGGACAGGCAGCCTGGGCTGTGCTGGACATCCCTGGAGCCCTCGAAGCAGGAGCAACCACCCTGTTGTGTGCACAGGGCCTGGGTGGTACAAAAGGGGGACAATGGTGAGGGACACGGGACATAGAAAGCCCCTTCCTACCACACCCTCTCAGCACAGGGCAAGTGGAAGGCAGAGGAGAAAAAATGTTTCTGGTCCTTATACTCCCTGCTGGCAAGGATGACACGTGCCTCAAGGGCACAGCCAAGGTAACCATGGGACTCCCTAAGACCAGGGAAGGATCCCAGGGTCTGGGTCTGCATGGGAATCAGGTCCCCAGATGTCCTGACACTGCATACAGGTGTCTGCCACAGTCTGGTTTCCTCTAACTTACTGTCCCCATCCCACTCTCTCAGGCCCTCTCTCTCAGGGCCTGTCATGGTGATCCGAGCTCTTGTATCTCTGCCTCCACCCAGTCTGGGGGGTACCTGTAGGACTGGCCTCCTTTTAGCCTTGATCAAAGCCTGTGAGCCCTGCCGCTGCCCAGCCCTAGGATGGTCACCTATCTCTGCTCACTGTGCTGCTTCACGGACACCACCTACCTTCCCTGCCTGCCTGGCCTGTGTATCGTCTAGGACTCTGCTTAGCGTGTGCTTGGCCCTGGTTCCTTCCAGCCTGCCCTGGCCCAGCCTGAGGATTCCACCCAGGAAAATAGGTTACCACAGCAGAAATGCACATGACTCTGGGTCTGGGAGTGAGTGTAGGTCCCCACACAACCGTGTGTTTCTGGGGCCTCTAAGGGGAGAGGTTCCTGCGACCGAATCACAGGGCTAGGAAGAGTCCTCGCTATCATCCATACCAGCATTCCAACTAGTACAGATAAGAAGGACTGAAGTGATATGACTTCTGTGAGTTCAGGGGTCTTTCCCTGCCCCACAGCCCTTGACCAGGGAGCCACACATGCCCCCTCCCGGTAGCCCCCACTGCCCTGGCTGCTGGAGCTGCCTGGGGACGTGCTGGGAGACCTGTACTCTAATCCAATCTGCGGCTCCAGCTTGTTAATTTTATGCTTCATCAGTCGGCAGCTGCAGGAGCCTTTCACTTAGGCAGGATGAGCTCCACTGACACAGCCTTGCTCTCCTCCACTGTGGCCTCCTCCAGGTGACTTCTGTTGGGTTTTCTTATTTGTGTGTTTAATTATATACGTAATGCATGACTACAATCCTACTATAAAAAGGTATGAGTGCTAAAATAATAAACAGATGACCCTTTCCACCCTCCTCCAAGTGTGTGCTGTAATGGTTCGGTGTATTCCTTTTGGTTGATTTTGTAGCATAAATCCCACCTACTCTATCTTGCCATATAAAGAGAATGTCCTGGTCCCAAGGAATCCCCTGTTCACAGGCCTCAGCAGAACTGTACCTATTTAGGGATGGGCACCTGAATGGGAGGGACAGAGGCAGGTGCAGGACTCTGGCAAGGTAAAGTTGGAGGTGGGGCAAGAGATGGACAGGGGTATCTTACCTTCCGGTCATCTTTGAAGGTGTCAGCAGTGGCAGTAAAGTGGGGGATGACCTTCTTACAATGTGGGCACCCTGCATGAGAGGGAGAGAGTGTGCACAGGGCAATGTTTCACATAAGGGAGGCCACCAAGCCAAGGGTACTTCCTGGGACCTCTGAAGAGGCCTTTCCAGGAGCCCACCCCTGCCCACTCCACAGTCTGAATCCATGTGTGAACCCTGCCACTCAAATCACCCCCGCATCTGATCCATCAGAGGGGGGGCTTTGTAGGAACCCCTGCTGGAAGCACCAGGTGCATCCCTGTCCCAGGGCATCCCATCTTATTCCTAAGGGGCTGGAGGTGGGGAGATGGTCACTGTGGTCATGTTCTGCAGGCTCTTTCCATAGGGGCTACCCTCAGTACTAGGAAGAGCCTGATCCAAGACATACAGGGAGATTCGGGCTTAGAAAAGGAGGATGTGTGCTTGGGATTCTCTGAGCCTATTACAGTCTTCTCTTGCCCCAGCAACAATGGTAAATCTCTCCATTTCGTGACTAAGAGAAAGTGGCACTGGGACAGGTGTGGGCGAGGGGCAACTACTCTGTCTGAGCCCCTCTGCTCAGGCTTTGCTGCTAACTCCCACATTTGTAGTGACCTCCACCCCACCCCACCCCACCCTACCCCAGACTGGGAGCAGCCAAACCAGGCCCCTGGTCCTCCAACTGTCCTTTCACCCTTCCTTTACAATCAACCTGGACCTCGAAAGCTGGGAACAAAAGGGCCAAGGTCAGGCTGAGAAGAAGACGAATTACAGGGAGTTGTCAGACAGTGCCCAAGTCCCCCAACACTTCCTGTCCCAGGGAAATGCCTGTCAGAATGGACGAGAGCCTGTAACGTTACACTGGTGTGCGCCCCTCCCCCAGACATCTTGTCTCTTGTTCTGTGAGCCTCCCTGGACCCCTCCAGCTCTGACAGCAGTGTCTCAGGCATGGGGCAGGGACCTGTTTGCAGGTCACATTGTCCTCCTGCCAAGGAGGACAGAAGGACTTTGAGGGGAGGATTTTCCTGTGGTAATTAAAGCTGATCAAAGCACAGGTGGGAGAGGCCACATGCCCAGTGTGGAGACCTGGCTCCAGCCCACAATGCCAGACAAACGGCCACCACACACGCCTCCCGCAGCCTGGGGAAAGCAACGGAGTTGACACAGTGGGAACAGCAATGGCTTTCTCATCTTTCTTCTTTTTAAAATAAGATAATAATGACTGGCACTTCAAAGAGTTTTGTGAAAATAAATTAAGGCTAAGCTACAAGTTTAATCTGAATTTAGCACTTGGTCTGGGTCCTGAGATGGGCGGGACCACCCATATGGCCTGGCTGGTGGCAGGGCCAGCTGGCCCCAAAACAGCGTGGGGGTGACGGGGAGGGGGCTTAGAGGGATTTTCCCAAAATCTGACACAGAAGGGGCAAAAGAGACCTGGGCTGGTTATGGGTTATATTGGAACTAAATGAGACAAAGTGGGGGCCGGCCCGTGGCTCACTCAGGGGAGTGTGGTGCTGACAACACCAAGTCAAGGGTTAGGATCCCCTTACTGGTCATCTTTAAAAAAAAAAAAAAAAATGAGACAAAGTGCCTAGCACAGCCTAACTCACAGCAGATACCGGACGGATGACTTTTTAATCACCTAAAACGGCAATTACAGGTAACACTTCAGTAATTTGACCTAACACAGAGAAAATAGCTTGAACTCATGAAAATGTCATCCTATAAAGGAATGATGTTATATAATTTTCAGAACATTTAAAAAGCACAATCCACTGGTTAGCAAGGCAACCGCAGGCCCCTTATGATTGGCACATGCCCACTAACAGCATTAGGCTGGTCACCTACCCCCTACCTCAAAATGTGGTTTCACATTAATTTTTTTTATTTTTAACCTCTTTGCTTATTGAAAGCATAAATGTAACTATCAGCCTAGTGTAAATTCCTGCTACCATCGATTTAAAATATCTAGGCCTCAGATTAATGGCCTTCTGCTGCATCTAATTTTCTCATTATCCAAAAGAAAGAGCACAGCAGATGAATCACTGGAGGGGAGGCTGTTTTAGGAAGTGCACGAAGATGTTTCCAAGAGGTGTCAGGTGGGCCAGAGGTGGCATAATTATTTTATTCTGGCTTTTAAAAATAAAAGGCACCACCTCAGTGTAGCAGGAAACCAAAGAAGCCTCCCAGAGTGGGGAGAGAAGAACAAAGACCAAGGAGAGGATGCAAAATTCCAGTTCCAGAGACTCAGCCACGCTGGCCTAAGGGCAGTCACCACGACGGACCATTCAGAGTAAAGGGAACAATGAAGAGCAGGAGGCGGGATATGGGGGTGAGATGTGGGGGAGGCAGACATAAGCGGAGCGGGGATGTGGGGACTGGCGTTTTTTCTTTTATGCCTTTATAAGGTGTTTTACTTTACTGTTTGACCTTTCCGTCATGTTTAGATTCCTTATATAGTATTCTTTATTCTTTACATATAAATATAGCATATGTAAATATAGTAATGTCTATATATAAACAAAATAAAAAGATAAATTTCTTTTCCTTGGATACTCCCCACCGACACACACACTTCTAACCCACTGATAAAGACGTATCTCCCTAGGAGTACTGGGGCAAGATATAGGGACAGAAAAATGTGGTAAGAGAGATGGACTCTAAAGACCAAGCCCTTTGCCAGAAGTTGAGTCACTCAGTGACACTGCCCTAATGGACTGTGTTTAGAGTTCTGTCAGAGTAGACTGAGCTCCTTGAGGCCTGGCAGGGACATGTCTCCTTCCCTGTACCCTGGGCCCAGGACACTGCCCAGCACAGAGCTGTTATTTGATGAAGGAAGGAAGGAAGGTCATTCTCATCAGCAGCCTGGCAGGGTCAGAGTCTCTATCCCAGACTGCCTGGAGATTTAGGAACCTGCTTGCCCCAGCAACCAGTGTCTGTCATGGCCTTTGTGTCTGCCATGAAGGTCAGGAGGGAGCTGGGGAGAGGCAGAGGGAATGCCGTGGCTCTGGTCCAGACGTCTGGGAAAGAGAGGGGGCATTTCTGGGGAAGGTATCTAGTCTGGACTTTGAAAAGCCCATCCAGTGGCTGGTCAAGGAAGCTTGCTTCTGTAGTCAGGCTCTAGCTTGCTGCTGAGAAAACTCACTCACTGAATGGTGCCTGAGAGAGAGACCCACCCAGGCTGCAGGAAGGGGCTGTCACTGACTCGCTGCAAGGCGCTGGGCAAGCCATGCGTTTCCTGGTCTCAGTTCTCTATCCCCCATCTGCCCAGAAGGAAGAGGGTAACTTCTCAAAATCTACTCAGGATTCTGGCACACTCTAAGAAAAGATGAGGACAGCAAGAAGCTCAATAAGGAAGTGAGAGAGAACAAGTCCCACTCTGAGAAGAAAGGGGAAAGGGCAGAAGCAGAGGGCGGGAGGCTGGCTTGGTGGGGATCGGGTCTGAGGCTGTGGTGGCCCCTCGCAGACAGCGTGAGCCGAGAAGAGACATCACGAACTACTGACACTTGAAAAGTGCGGGCGGGAGGGGAGCACACAGGAGGGCCGGCTACAACTGAGCGGGTTTATGACTGGATTGAGTGCCTGGCTTCTCTGTAGACATGGATTTTATTATCCTCACTCCATTAAGCAGAGCTGTAACCTGGGGAAGAGAGAGAAGGGAGACGCAGGAGTGCGAAATTCTAAGACCCTTTCCTTTTAAGTATCAATTAACTTCAACGTGGGAATACACAAAAACCCAAGGTCACAAACACCAATGTTAGCAGACGTGTCACTTCCTCAACTTAAGCTTTGATTAAAACGAGAATCACACGGGAGCTCGGGTGTGAACATGCCTGTGCCTACCATGGCTTCACACCCAGCTGGCTTCGGTGCCATTTGGGAAGGTCAGGGAGAGGGGCTTCCCAGGTTCTGAAGGTGGAGTCACTGCCTGGAGGAGGAGTGGGCAGCTGAGGGGAGGGAGGAAATGGCCAGATAGGGGCAGCAGGAGGAGCCCAGGGCCAGGAGGAGACCAGTCCCTGCCATGGACAGAGCGGAGGGCTCTAGGCCTGACCCAAGGAAGGCTTCCCTAAAGCGAGGGGAGAGCCTGACAGGGCTGACGAGAGGAGGCCCTGGAATGAAGCGGGGAGCCTGCTTCATGGTGGAGATGATCCAGTCACCAGCAGCTGCCTGGGTTCTCTGGGTAGGGGAAGGGCGGGCAGTTCTCCATCCAGTTGGGCCAACCCTCTTTCCGTGCCCCACAGTGGGCACCCAAGCTACTTACAAGGGGCGTAGAACATGACCAAGGTGTGCTTCTTCTTCTTGAGGGTCTCTCGGAAGCTGTCCCCTGCCAGATGCAACACGCTTGTCTGCTGCTCTTCCCAAGTGGGCTCGGGGGGTGGGGGGGCCTCAGCGCTGCAGGAAGCCAGGGGAGGGGAGGCAGTCAGCAGGAGGGATTCATGGCCAGGCAAGCACATCGGCCCCGCCACGTCCCAGCCACTCAGGGGAACACGCAGGAAGAAATCACGTTGCATTTCTTCTAAAATTTCATTTTAAAACCTCGGTTTAAACACAAATGAATCTGTACCATCAGTAAAGATACTGATTCCCTCCAAGGAGCCTACTAAGGAGCCATTTCGTGAAGACAGAAGACCTGGTCCCACTTTAGGGCAGGGCAGCCTCTAGGTGTGAGCCATCACCTCCTTGCCAAGGGCACAGAACCTCCTCCACCTGGGCTCCCTCCTTCCTGTCCCCTCTGAGACCCTACATCACATATTACCTTCTGCTCCTAAACCTTTGTTCTGGTGGAGAGAGCATGGGCCAAGAAGTGAAGTGGGCCTGGTTCAAATCCAGACTATTTACTAGCTGTGTGACCTTATTTAGGTAAGTTACTAAAGCCCTCTAAACCTCCACTTTCTTTTCTGTTAAATGAGGACAATGGTACCTATAGAGGGGATCTTTAAGGAGTGCAGAGACAGTGTATGTAAAGCACCTTGTCAGTCAGCAACTAACATTTACTGAGAGCCTATACGCTCTAATAAGTGACAGGCGCTGAATAGATGTCTATAGTTTTACAGGTCTCCTCCTGTCCACTAGTTCCCTCCACTCTGCCTCATACAAGTATGGATCTCCAGGGTCTTCTAAAAGCCGTTGCTGCCCTGGCTGCCCTCTACAGCCCAACCTCTCTTTCTTTCTCTGAGGAGTGTCTCTGAGGGGTGGGCTGCAGCCATGTCGCCACGTCCTCCCCCTGCACTCTTACCACAGCCCCTACACTGCCTGGTTCTGACCGCCAGGCCTGGCACCCAGCTGAGTGCGGCACCGAGTCACCCCGACACTCTCGCCTTTTGGAAGCCCTCTCTACCAAGCACCCGCAGCACCCCACTTCCCCGCCTTTCCAGCGGCCCTCCCTCTTCCAGTTCTATTCCAAGCCTCCACAATTCTCAAAAGGTCTCACCCCTGCATGGCTTCAGTGATTCCCATGGATGAGGATAAATTGAGTCCTGACCTCTCATCTAAGCCCCCTATTTCCAGGTGTTTTTTGGGTACTTCCAGCTGGAGGTCCCACTGTTACCTCAAACCCACCATAACATACAACATATTACTCTTCCCTTCTCCTCCACGCCTCCGAAATCAGCTTCCCTGTCCCATCTTCTGTTTTGGTTAATGGCACCCCTGTGTGCTGACCAAGACTGGTCCCTGCCAGCCTTCCTGTCTTCCTCCCTCTGCTCAGTCTCCAAGTCCCCTGGCTCCATGGCCAATACCAGCCACCCACCCTTTCTGCTATGCCCTTTCTCTGAACACTGCCTCTCTAGGCCGGCCTGTTGGCAGGCATGTCTGTCACCCATGACTTGGCCAGCTGTGCACATGCCTGGAAACACCCTTCACCTCGCCTGACGCCGTCTGCTCACCCTGCTTCTGGGTGACATGCCTCAATCCTTCATCCTAGAGCCATCTGCTGCTCATGCTCCACCTGAAGGATGTCTTCCAAGTGCCCGAAAGAACTACTATTTGTCCCAGGGCAGGACCCTTAAATTCTCTGAACCTAAGTTTCTTCATAATGAAACCGAAATAAAGACTCTGGCCTCAGTAGGATTTGAGGAGTAAACGGGGCAAAAGATAGGAAAGCATCCTGCAAAGCTGGATGTTATTACCACTTATGCATTGATGCTGTCAGTTAAAGCCCTCACGACGGCTAGGATCAGTCATAAAAACAGCTTCCTTTGAATATTTCCACATCGTGCACTGTGCTAAGCACTTTTTACAATAGTCTAATTCTCTAGGCAAGTCTATGGGGAAAGTATTGTTCTTTTGTACAGATGGGAAAATAGGGCTTAGAAGGGTCGAATAAATGGGTCTGGGTCATGATCTGAGCACAGGTCTCTGAAACTCCAAAGCCCACGCTCTTAAGCCAGAGCTTCTCAGACTCTCAGTGGCAGTACCTACATAGGAAGGACAAAGCCCTCTGTGCTCACTGTGTCCAGGGCTCTGGAACACTGATTAGCAATGATAAATGCTCCTGAGTCCCTCAGCTCTCTAACCACAAGTCCAGCCCCACAAGGACCTGGCCTGATCCCCCACCTGCTCAGTCCCTGACAGTGAGCCAGCCCTGGCACCTGAGCAAGGTGTGTGTGAATAAACCACCTGCTTCAGACACAAGAAGCCCCAGAGGAATGAGCACCTTGCCCCTTTTGCTGGAAAACCACCACTCCCCTCTGGTCCCTGGCTGCTCTTGGAATCCTCCCCCAATGGATGAGCAGGACAAAATGGAAGAAGCGAGGCCAAGACCTCATCAGCCCAGTCACCTCTTGCCAGAGGCCTCTCCTGAACCTGGTAGTAACTTTGTTCCTAGTCTATAAGCTGGTGTTATGGAAAATACCCATTCACACCTCCCGAACCAGAGCTTCAGGAACAGGAGTCCCAGAATCTGTGCTTCAAATAAACATCTTATATCTTTTCTGGATGCTTACATATGTCCAAGTTTGAGGACGAACGTCCTAACAAAGTAACTCAATCTAGATACCATTATTTAGCAGAGTTCTCGCATTGCTTTGTGACTTTAAAGTCTTGGCTGTCACACCAGCATCATTACCCCATGCACCAGGCACCGCTAAAAAGGCTGGAATATGTCTTCTTTTACTTCATCTTCCCCCCACTGCTGAAATGAGGAAATATCCTTCAATATTCAAATTATGTGTGAGCATTCGAATGGGGATGGGGGCAGGGAGGCAGAAGAAAGGTTGCTCGGCTGTATCCTGATAACAACCTTTGCTATTCAGGCATGGCTGGAGGCTTCCTCCAATTCCCAGGGCATCTGTGTGATGGGCATAGTCAGTCCCCTCATGGGAGGGGGAAGTGCCGAGAATTGCAGGTTCCAAACTCCTTGGGTGAATAGGGGGTCTTTGGGCCAGTAATCACAAAGCTACTCAAGTTCTCTGAACTTGCAGGCTGTATGGGTTGAATTGTGTCCCCCACAAATTCATATGTTGAAGTCCTAACCCCTAGTACCTCAGAATGTGACTGTACTTGTAGATGGAGCCTCAAAAGGGAAAATTAAGTTAAGATGACATCATTAGGGTGGGCCCTAACCCAATATGACTGGGGTCCTTATAAGAAGAGGAGACTAGGTCACAGTCACACACAGAGGGAAGACCATGTGAAGACACAGGCAGAAGATGGCCAAGGAGAGAGGCCTCAGAAGAAACCAACCCTGCCAGCATCTTAATATCAAACTTCCTGCTTCTAGAATTTTAAGAAAATGAGCTTCTGTTGGTAAGCCACCCAGTCTATGGTACTTGTTATGCTGACCCTACAAAACTAATACACAGGCTGAGGGGGCTCTTTGGAATCTTTATGCTCAACCCCAAACCACTGCAGTCTGTGCTGTGGACACTACAGGAGGCTCAGTCAACACCAGCAAACCTGGGATGACGTGAGTCCAGCTCTGGATGTGAAGAGCTCTGTTTCCTTCATTTATTCAAAGGGGGTGGAATAAAATGCAGATGGTGAGACATGGGGCTAAGGAGACTGAGACAGAGAAAAGGAAACACATGGCTTAGTGGATCTGACACAACTGCATCCAGAAAAGCTACCTAAACCTGCTAGAATGGACACATGACCAGCACAAGAGGAGTGGCTTTAGGACTGAGGAAGTCAAATCTGT
>NW_007741472.1:24521-25278 GCF_000696425.1 Galeopterus variegatus | reverse complement strand
CTGTTCCTTGAGTTCTGGCCCTGGCAGCTGGATCCTGTCCTGCCGGCCCAACAGGGTGTGTAAGATATGTAAGTCTCCGCCTTGCTATCCGGGCGTTTCCCGTCTTTGTGTGCACACAATGGGGCCTCCCGGAGGGTGCATCTTTTTTTCCAAGACTCCTCCTCCTTTGCCGGACCCCTCTCCTCTCTGTGCGCTCAGTACAGGGCCGGGGTGTGTCTTCTGCAATCCTCGTCTCTCAGCCCTGCCCGGCCCCGAAGGGGTCCCAGGCCTCCGCCATGGACACTATGGGCGTTCATGCTGCCCTGGTCAAGGTCCTCTCTGGGCCTCCCACCTTCCCCCCGGTATTGTGGCCCCCTGTGTGGTTGAGTTATCTCCCACACCAGGGCACGAGCCCCCCGGGGGAGGATCCCATAGCACATCGTGCCCCCAGGCCGTCAGCTCTCTGGCAGGATCAAGCGGGCTCGAGGACACCCTGGTCACCCCTCTCCCAACCAGAAATCAGCCTGGGGCTTTTCCAAACTGAAGACCACAGAGATGGTATCTGCCTCCCGNAGGCACACAAGTGGCATGGCTCAGTGAGGAGCTGCGCCAAGCGAAGATGGCTGGCTTGCCCAATCTGAGCCGGCCGGCTCCGCCCCCCCCCGGAGAAAATGGAGGCAGCGCTGATGAAGGCACCTAGCCTGGTGTGGTAAGCGGGGGCCGGACGGGCCTTTGTCCCCCAAGCGGGGCTGGGCTGGGGGGCACTCAGAAAGCACCC
>NW_007741472.1:20009-23585 GCF_000696425.1 Galeopterus variegatus | reverse complement strand
GGGCTGGGGGTCACTCACAAAGCTCCCAGAGCTGGGCCGGTCCCGCGCCTTCCTCTCTGTCTCTGCATCGCCGCTGCCATCTTTCCTGGCCTTTGTTGCCTTTGGCTGCTCGGTCTCCCGGCGCGGTTGGGGCACTCTCAGGAATCTTCTTTTGCATCGGCCCTAAAACCTCGAGACTGTAGTTGCTTTTTTCGTTGTAGATTAGTTGATCGGTGATTTATTTGTTTTTTGTTGCTCTTGGAAATGCAAATAGTACTCTGGCAGCATAGCGCACACTTCTCAGGCTCGCTCTGTCCTCTGGCACGCTCACTCCCGACCCATCGCCATCTTGCTCCTCCTCCAGTTGTTAGTTATTTAAAGTGAACTTAATTGCTTTCTGAAAAGCTTGTACTAGAAAGTGTTAGATATGTCAGCTCTTCAATTTTATTGGTATTCACTTACATTTACATTATTAGTATCCTCTTCAATCTATGGTTTCTTTGCAGTAAATACATGCCCACTTTGAGAGAGTATCGTAGTTATAACCATACAAGGGTACTTCAAAAAGTTAATGGAAATAATTCATATTGTCTTTTAATTCTATTTTTCCATGAACTTTTTTTTTTTTTTTTTTTTTTGTCTTTTTTGTGACTGGTAAGGAGATCGCAACCCTTGGTGTGGTGTCGCCCGCACCGCGCTCAGCCAATGAGCACACCGGCCATTCCTATATAGGATCCATACCCGTGGCGGGAGCGTCGCTGCGCTCCCAGCACCACACTCTCCTGAGTGCTGCCACGGGGTCGGCCCTTCCATAAACTTTTTGAAGTACCCTCATATAATATAATCTGTTGGGTTTTTTCTTTTTATCCTATCAGCTTCTGTGTCCACCTTTATTATTTCCTTCTTTATACATTTTTAGGTATAATTCTGGTATTCTTTCTCAAACCGTGTAAATTGAATGTTGTTAATTTTTAGCCTTTCATTTTTTCCTAGTATGTCTAAGACGAAGTTTGCCTCTAAGAACTGCTTTAGTTGAATCTACAAGTTTTGATAGTATTTTTTTTATCATTTACTTTTAAGCTAATTTTCATATCATCTATGTTGATCCACAAGTTATTTAATAGCGTGATTTAGAAATTCTCCATGTATGGGGTCTTTATTTTTTGTGGCTATTGATTTTTAAGTCAGATGCATTGTTGTCAGAAAAAGTGGTCTGCCTGCTACTGATCCTTGAACTTTGTTAAGACACGTTTTGTGGATTAATTAATTAGTGGCGAATTTTTATAAACGTTTGCTCAGAGTTGGCCAAACTGCAAAGTTGTGAGCACAGTCTCCACACAATACTGCCCTCATTTCAGACATCAACTGCAGCTTCAGGGGATTCCCCAAACCACCCTCAGTTTTAATAATTCACTTAGGACTCACAGAACTCACTGGAAACTCATACTTATGGTTATGGTTTATAATATTAAATATTATTATAATATGTGGTTGCCTTATTAAAGGAAAGAGTACTGTTTCAGTTATATCTTTTGAAAATAGCATATAATCTGAATTTTATTTTTTTGTATATTGTAAGAATCTATGGCTTTTAATGGAAAAGTTCACACCATTGACCTTTTTTGTGATTACTGATTTATTTGGATTTATTTTTGCCATCTTATATGTGTGTATTATATGTTCCCTATTTGCCTTTCCCCCCCCACATTTTTCTTCTCCTTTCTTGGCTTATTTTGAATTGAATAAAGATTTTTCCTCATTCCATTTTTATGCCCCTATGAGTCTGGAGCACATCCATTTAATTTGTATCACTTTAGTGATTACCTTTTGAATGTTAACATATACACTTAAAATATAAGTTTAAGTGATACATTCCTCTTAGAATGCCTGACTCAAAATAGCCTCCTCAGGTTACATACTATTATTGCCCAGCCTTTTTTTTTTTTTTTTTTAACAGTTTTTACCCCTAAAATTATACATTACTTTACATTTACTATAAGCAATATTTATTAATATTTATCTACATGTATTTCTGCTGCTTGGATTTTATTGGGCTTTCTTAATCTGAGTCATTCATTAATCCTGACAAAGTTTCAGCCTTTATTTTTTTGAATGTTTTATATCCCCCATCTCTTCTTTATTTCACTCTAGAAATCTGATAAGATATAAGTTGGCCCTTCCCGTCTTAGTCTTTCTTTTCTGTGTGTTATTTCTTTGTCTCTCTGGACTGTATTCTCAGTACGTCTTTCATTTGTCTGTTTTCTTTGTTTTGGCAGCTGGCCTGTACAGGGACTGAATCCTTGACGCTGGAATTATCAGCACCATGTTCTAACCAACTGAGCAAACTGGCCAGCCTCATGAGCACATCTTTCAGTCAGTCTTTTAGTTCACTAGTTCCCACCCAAAAGAGACTGAATATACAAAGGACAATGGCCAGAACATATATCACAATAGGATTCTGATCCACATGAGAAGCCCAGGAAGCCAAACCACAACCTGTACTGCAATCTGTCCAGAACAATCTGTGCAGAGCCATCAACACTTGGTGGGTGACCACCAACTTTCCTAGTCTTTGCTCTGGCTTCCAAGTGAGCACTAACCAGAGAAGGCCAGATATGCACCCCAAACCAATCACATCAAATGTTCGCTTCTGGTTAGCCCACCTCTAGCTTCCCCATGCCAACAACCTCCAATCATAGGACTCCTGGTGCCTTCACTTTTTGTCACCATAAAGCTTTTCTATGCCCCTACTTGCCTTAGAGTCTCTGCCAAACTCAAGTAATGGTGGCCCATGTTAGCCACCATGTTAGCTCAGCAAGCTCTGAGTAAATGGTCTCTGTTCTTATCTGGGTGGTCTTCGTTTCAGCACCAATTAGGGCTGTTCTGCTGTTTGATGCTTCCACTCGGTGCTTCTATTTCAACTTCTGTATTTTTCAGTTTTACAAATTCCATTTGATCCTTTTTCAAAGCCATCTTGTCACTTTATATTTTTTGTTCTTTTGTCATCACTTCTATTTCTGTCAGCATATGAAATATTTTACCCCATGATTCTAATATCCAAAGTCTTTATGGGGGTGCTTTTATCATTTATTGCTTCTGCTGTCTCTTATTCATAGTGGCTTATTTTCTTGAGTGTTCTTTGATTTTTTTTTTTTTTTAATTGTGAGCCCAGAATTATTGCCACTGTCTGTGAGAGTTGCCTGAGGCCTGGCCTGAGGATGCATTCTCTAGGAAACATTTGCATTTTCTTCTTCTGAGCACCCGGGGCCATCCAATGTTACTTAACATGAAGTTCTTGGGGGTTTTTCAATCCACATTTTGACATGTGAACCCACCTCCCTCTGAAGGACACTGCATCAAGTGAAATCTTATGTCATTGATTTTATGCAAATTTAAGAAACAAGTGTATCAGTAATAGTGATGTGCTCCCACTG
Source organism: Galeopterus variegatus (assembly GCF_000696425.1). Taxonomy (NCBI): domain Eukaryota; kingdom Metazoa; phylum Chordata; class Mammalia; order Dermoptera; family Cynocephalidae; genus Galeopterus; species Galeopterus variegatus. Next base: position 20,172 of record NW_007741472.1, on the reverse strand, counting down.
AGTATGTGGTCGACATTAACTATTTGGTCATTACCTTCTAAATTCCTAAACAAAAACTTAAAAAAATACCCTTCATATATAAGAAGTGATTCTGTTTAACAAACAGAATTTACTGTCCCCTTTTGTAGAATGAACTTAATTAGTCTATATTTTCCCCTAGCTG
>NW_007741472.1:17531-19555 GCF_000696425.1 Galeopterus variegatus | reverse complement strand
AATTTAAGAAACAAGTGTATCAGTAATAGTGATGTGCTCCCACTGAGTATGTGGTCGACATTGACTATTTGGTCATTACCTTCTAAATTCCTAAACAAAAACTTAAAAAAATACCCTTCATATATAAGAAGTGATTCTAATATAAGGAAAGTCTGTTTTAACAAACAGAATTTACTGTCCCCTTTTGTAGAATGAACTTAATTAGTCTATATTTTCCCCTAGCTGTAAATTATTAAACAAACAAACAAACAATAAAACACCAGTTGCAGAAATGAAGCAAGCACCAAGAATTTGCACCATCTGTTTGTTGCCTCTTCCAAAACATTTCTTTAAAATTGTATCACATATTCAAAGATAATTTCCCTGTGTTATCTTAGAATTCATAATTCTTATAGAAACCCCAGTGACTAGGTCTAAATGACATTTGTACCGACTGTGTCTTTTTCTCATTCCTGTCAGTCTTCTGTATGTCAAAGCTCTCATGCATCCACTGTTGTAATTATTGTGTTGGATTAGGCTGACCTGGGGATTCAAAAATAAGTGAGCAGGAGCTCACAATCTAGTGGAGAGTAAATAGACAACCTTGAAGGAGAACAGACTTTAATAATCGTTCTAGCCCAGAACAAAGGTTTATGAGCATAAGGGGAGGAGGGAAATATTCACACTAAGGGTCAGGGAAAGGATCAGGGGGAAAGGGCATTTGAGTTCTGCCGGAAAGCTAAGAAGAATTTGACAGGGGCCGGCTTTCCTGACACAGATCTGGTTTCCTTATTGATCAGACCTACAAAAGAGAGTTCTGCTTGTGAACTGAGAGGTAGTGAAGAATCCAAGAAACTTTTCATCCACTGGGGACAGTGGGAGCTGGGCCAAGAAAACTTGGGCTGGATTCAGTTGTCTAAATAGAAGTTTCCAGAACTGAGGAAATTCCAAGATTAACTCCTCAGCTCTACCTCTATTATTTCACAGTATCTGAAATTATATACCTGCCTGCATTTTGCACACTGATAACATTCCTTCCTGTGGTATAGTATCGCTCACGGCAATCTATCTGAGAGGGTGGCTGCTGCAGTCTCCTGCCGAGGACGGATACAGGTAGACGAAGCAGAGGCTGAAGGTTGTCACTGCCTCCTGCCCCTTCCCTCCCCTCTCCCTTCATGTCTTTGGCTGGTAACAACAGGGGAGAAGGTGGAAGCAGACACTGAGCATGGCATTTGGCATGAGATTCCTGTGCTTTTGAAGAGAATAAGTTAATAAAAAAAATCTACATTTGAATTTTAACATAAGAGATGACAATCTGAGAAGAAGGGCTTGTTTGGGAGGAGGATGGCTGGGCCTGGGACAGGCACGTCCCCAGAGGACAATCCTGCACCGCACATGAGGAGGGAGGCCAAGCCGGCCAGGAGACTCAGGAGAAGCCGGAGTAGGCAGGTCCCTATGCAAGCAAAAAGACTGAAGGCAGAAAGAAAGAGTGACCTTGGTTCTGAAAGAGCTGACATACAGGTAGGGCTTGGTGCAGGACAGAGGAATGGGTAGACACAGGCAAGAGAGGAGGAAGTGAGGAACTAGACAGGGTGCCTTGCCTGGAAGTGGGGACAAGGCAATGATGAGATCACAGGAAATGAGCCAGGAGCCTGGTGACCAAGACAGGCACGTGAGGCGGAGGACAGTGGGACCGGCTTTGGGCTCTTGATCTCCTTGTTTTAGTCCGTTTGTGTTGCTATAACAGAAATAACTGAGACTGGGTAATTTATAAGGAAAAGAGATTTATTTGGCTTATGATTCTGGGACAGCTGCATCTGGCATGGGCCTCAGGCTGCTTCTACTCACAGCGGAAAGTGGCAGGCAGCCGGCGGGAACAAGCAGATCACATGGCGAGAGGAAGCAAAAGAGAGGGAGAAGGTGCCAGGGTCTTTTTAAGCAACGAGCTCTCGTGGGAACTGATAGAGCAAGAACTCACTCATTCATCCCCCTCCCCCAGGGAGAGCATTAATCCATTCATGAGGGATCCGCCCCCATGACTCAAT
>NW_007741472.1:15149-16921 GCF_000696425.1 Galeopterus variegatus | reverse complement strand
GCCCCCATGACTCAATCAGTTTCCAGCACTGCCACATTGGGGATCAGATTTCCACATGAGTGTTGGCGGGGACAACACATCCAAACTCCATCATTCCTAGAGTCACGATCTTGCGTAACACCGAAGCCACAGGTGGTGGACTTACCTGGAGGGACAGAGGGGCCCGAAGACAGGCAGATCCCAGGGCAGCCTCTGAAGCAAGGGCTTTGGCATGCAACCTGGCTTGGAATCCTGTGCCACTGCTAGATTTACAGTCTTGGGCATATTGCCTTCTTGCTGTCACTCAGTTTTATCATCTGTAAAATTGAGGATGGTTGTAACTACCTGAGAGAGTTCTTGTAAGAATCAAACAAAATAATGTTTCTAAAGCAGTTAGTGAGTGCCTGAACATAGTAGGCACTCGGCTATGATTATCAGCATTCTGAATCTGTGGGAGCAATTTTAACAACTTAGTAACTTGTAGTTAACTAATTGTAAAGCAGCATAATTCCTGTCTATAGATACACAAATTCTGTCCTTCCTGGTAAAGGTTCAATTGATTTCCTTTTCCTACCCTTGGGGGAAAAGCAGTTTTGCCTCCCTTTGGACGTCCATTTCAATATTCCTCATCCGTAAGCAAGGACACTCCTGGAATATGTAGGGCCAGGACAAATGTTTTTGATATAAACTATTTCATGTAGTTTTTGAAATAAACTATTACTCACTTTAAGTGGGTAAATTGTATGGTATGTGAATTATACCTCAGTAAGGCTGCTAAGTTTTTTGTTTGTTTGTTTTTTCAGTCACCCAGTGCTGTTCTGGTAGTCCTAGATTCAATGTGACATGATTCCATGAAAGAACCCAGGCAGGAGCAATTCAGCCCACCCTTTTGGAACTGGGCCCAGGCCACAGGCCCCTGGGAGGACTCCATAGGTGTGAGTCTCAGAAATCCTGGGGCCGTTTGGCTGACCCCACACGCATGGGGCAGAGGGCCAAAGAACACTCAGCAGAGGAGAAAATGGAGACATGGCTGTCCCAGTCAGGATCCCAGACCAAAAAGGACTTAGAACATTTCAAGGAAGGTGCTTCAAAGTGTGGGGGTGGTGCAGGGCTGGGGCAGAGGCCTCCGTGCCCAGGGGTAAAGGTAAGTACCACTACGAAGAAAATGTTTCTCTCAGAAACGTTTGCCATTAGTGTTTATAGCACTTGAACAGTATCATTTCTCCCCCTGGGAATTTCTGTAAATGCATGCTTACTAAAGTGGAAAGCTGAATACAGCAGAAATAGAAAGAGATTTTAAGTCTGGACTGTAATCTTTGAGTTGTTAAGCTCTGGACAGCTTTCAGACTTTCAACTGTATGCTCAAGGGCCTTTCACCTCTGCAAATCCTCTTTCTATAATCTTTTACACCATAAACAGATCAAATGGTCCTGTAAGATATCCTTGCTGGCTTGATTTCCTTTTCTGGGAAGTGTTTTACACCTGCCCTGCAAAATTGCGGCCACTCCTTCTTCTCAGGGACCAGCCAGGATGAATACTATTTTCCTGACAAGCAGTTTGGATGCTTCCCAGCTTCCAAGGATCTGTGCACCAGTCCCTATGGAAAGTATTTCCTTTTCTGGACAAGATTGTCGTCTACAGTACAAAATGGATTTTGCACTCTTTTGCCCTGACCCAACTGCCTTCCCCCACTACTCTCTAGGGGTCCAGTTCTTCCAGCGAGGAAGGTGGGTAAACCATTTCTGACCTGCTGCACCACCTCCCCTGCACACGTGCTGGATTGATACTTCCCC
>NW_007741472.1:13742-15037 GCF_000696425.1 Galeopterus variegatus | reverse complement strand
TAAACCATTTCTGACCTGCTGCACCACCTCCCCTGCACACGTGCTGGATTGATACTTCCCCTGTTTCCTGCTTCCGTGCCTTTGGTCGCGTTCTTGCCTGCACCTGGAATTCACTCTCCATCACTCCCTTCCCTCTTGCATTGCTTCAGTGAGTGACAGAGCCCCCGCCTGACTGCTAGGCTGAGCTAAAATATCACCTTTTTCAAAATGTGTTTTGAAATTCGTTGCAGGTAGAGCTTCCAGGGCCACATACTGACTTTCATAGGCACTATGCACTTTGCCTCCCCAGACCACTTCTCACCACAATGGATTTTCATGGATCCTAAAATTTTCTTTTTTTTTCTAGTGTGAGAAAAAAACCACATTTCCTTTAACTCTATATTTATTTCTTTTTCCTTCTGATTTTAAAATCAATTACAACATTTTGGTGGGCCCCTAAGAGTATTTTGGTGTTTGGGGCATTGTGCCTAATGCATAGGCCACTCTGAGATCATATGTAGCATGAAAGAAGAAGTTTGATACAGTTGTTAAGAGAAGCAAGGCTGTCTGGGTTTGAATCCTGGCTCTGCCCCTCTCTGAAGTGTCTGTGTGACCACAGGGGAGGGATTTAATGTCTTTGTGACTCAGTTTCTTCATCTGTATAATAGGGATGATACCATCACCTAGTTTATAGGGATTTAATGTCTCTGTATGACCACAGGGGAGGGATTTAATGTCTTTGTGACTCAGTTTTCTCATCTGTATAAAAGGGATGATACCGTCACCTAGTTTATAGGGTTGTGGCTATGGTTAAATGACCAATAGGTGGGCCGGCCCGGTGGTGCACTGCTACAGTGCGCCGCTTGGGAGCGTGGCGGCGCTCCCGCCGAGGGTTTGGATCCCACATACAGACCGGTTCCCGCTCACTGGCTGAGCGAGGGGCGGGCGCAGCACTGAGGTTTGCGATCCCGTTGCCGGTCCCGGTCCAGTACGGGCGCGACACGGAGGGTTGCGATCCGTTGCCGGACACGAAAAAAGACAAAAAGGAAAAAAAAAAATGACCAATAGGTGCCAAGACCAATGACTGACACATACCTGTATATATGTTAGCTATTATCATTCTTAAGTACTGTCAGTATTAGGTACTCAATCAATATATATTGAATAAAATGGATAAGACAGTGAAAATTCTTTTTATGTCAAGATATTATTTTCAGCAATATCAAACCACCTTTAAAAGAGGATTTAAGGGGGCCGGCCCGGTGGCGCACTGCTACAGTGTGCCGCTTGGGAGCGCGGTGGCGCTCCCGTCGAGG
>NW_007741472.1:0-12806 GCF_000696425.1 Galeopterus variegatus | reverse complement strand
CACTGAGGGTTGCGATCCCGTTGCTGGTCCCGGTCCGGTAGGGGCGCGACACTGAGGGTTGCGATCCATTGCCGGACACGAAAAAAAAAAGACAAAAAGGAGAAAAAAAAAGAGGATTTAAGGGCTGGCCCGGTGGCACACTGGAGAGTGCGCCGCTTTGGAGTGTGGTGGCGCTCCCGCCGAGGGTTCGGATCCCATGTGGAGACCAGTTCCCGCTCACTGGCTGAGCGTGGTGCAGGCGCGACACCGAGGGTTGTGATCCCATTACCGGTCAGTAAAAAAGACAAAAAAGGAAAAAAAAAAAAAAAGAGGATTTAAAATTTGTCCATAATTATTTCTATTTTTGAGAAGGAAGAAAAGAAAACAAAACCCTCTGGGAGATGAGGCAGACTTTGATTATACATGAGTGCACCTTTTACTACACATTATCGGAATCACAAACCCTTTCCAGCTGGAAGTGTTTAAGAGGCCATCTGGCCCCGCCTTCCAAACAGTGAAAGTAATCCTTTCTATAGCACAGCTCCTTGAACACTTGCAGGAACACAGAGTGAAATCTTTCATCAAGCGTCTTCATTCCACCATTAATCAGATCATGTCTTACAACATTCTTCCATCAATGCTGACTAAAATACTGTCTCCTGCAACTTCCATCCATTTATCCTGCTTCTGCCTATTTATGACTTAGAACAAGGTCATTCTCTTTCAGAAAACAAACTCCCAAGTATTTTCAGATGGTGTTCAAGTATTCTTTGGTTTTCTATCTTCTAAGATCGTATAAATTTTTTCATCCGTGCTCTGTGGGTCGTGACTGACAAACTCTTCACCAACCTGATCTTTCCCCACAGGGTGCAATCTAGTGCCACTCTAACACATGACATCCCAACATGGTTCACCAGCTCAGCTCTCACCAAGCAGGGAACCCGGAGACTGTCACCTTCTGCATTCAGATGCCCTTCTATAGTAATAGAGATATAGATTAAAATTGCTCAAGATGTTTTGGTAGTTGCATTATACTGTTGGCTTATGTTAAATTAGTGATCAACTAAACTCTCTAGATCTTTTTTGTATCAGTGATGATCAAGTCAGGTTTTCTCTATCCTTTACTTCTGCAATTCACTTTATAAATCTGAATGTAATGCTATACTTCTCCTATGCTAAGTCCATGTTTTTGAAACCTAATCCCTACTGTGACAGTGTTAAGAGGGTGGGAAAGCCTAGAATGGTAATTGAAAAGTGAGGCCTTAAAGAGGTGATTAGGTTGTGAGGACCATGCACAAGTAAATGGATTAATCCATTAATGGTTTAATGGTGGTATGGTTGTGGTTCTGAGGGCTTTAAAAGGAGATGGAGTGCAGAGTTAGCTCTCTCTCTGCTTCCTGCATTCTCCCTGTGATAGCCTGCTTTGCTGTGAAGAAACATTACCTACCAACAAGGTTCTCCCCAGGTGTGTTCCCTGGACTTTGGACTTCCCAGCCTCCAAAACTGTGAGCTATTGTTTCCTTATAAATTACCCAGTTTCAGGTATTTCTGTTACTTGTAACAGAAACTGACTAATAGAACTACCTTGTTAGGAATACTTCTAATCTTGCTGCTTTAAGCACAGTGTCTTAGTCTATTGAACCTCCTTGAAATCTTGATTTTCTTTTAGCAATCACATTAGTTTTCCCACCCAGCCTTTTACAAACTTAATAAGCATGTGATTTCAAAGTCAAGCACATGTATCCTGCCCAAGGCAGCATCAGACCATTCATCTAAGTGACTGTCTCTGGGCAGACATATTTTTGGATATAGTTACCCAACCAGTTTTGAATGTCCTAATCACCATAATTTAACTCCCATGTCTTGATCTTAGTTAGCTACAGTGTGATCAGGAAAGACTTTGTAACAGGCCAAATCAAATCAACATTTAGTTTATCTAGGTCAGTAGTCTGCAAACCTAGATGCCCTTCAGAATCACCTCCCTTAAAATACAGATTCCCAGACCCTGCTTTTGAGATTCTGAGTCAACAGGTTTAAATTAGTTCTGAGATTTAGTAATTAAAAAGCACTCCAAATGATTCTGATGTGACTACTACTTGGAAACCAAGTGCTCTTGCTAATCAAAGTGTGGTCAGTAGACCAGCAGCAGCAGCATTCAGGAGTTGGGAGGGTGGAGTCTCCTGCCCTGCCTCAGGTCTGCTGTATCAGAATCTACATTTGAACAAGATCCTCAGGTAATTTGTAGGCACATTAAAGTTTGAGGAACATTATCTACGAGTATTAGTCCATTTTCTGTTGCTTATAACAGAATACCTGAGACTGGTTACTATATAAAGAAAAGAGGTTTATTTCTTAAAGTTTGTAGGCTGGAAAGTTCAAGGTCCAGGGGACAAATCTGGTGAGGGCCTTCTTCTTGGTGGGGGCTCTGTACAGAGTCCTGTGGCAATGCCAGATATCATATGGTAAGAACGGCAGGAGTGCTTTCATGTGCTCTCCTTATAAAGTCACCAGTCTCCACCCACGATTACCCATTAAATCATTAACCCATTACTCCACGAGTGTCCACAGAGCTCCATAGTAATCCATAGAGCTATATTAGTCCATTTCTGTTGCTTATAATAGAATACCTGAAACTGGCTAATTTATAAAGAAAGAAAACTTATTCCTTACAGTTTCAGAGGCTTGGGAAGTCCAAAGTCCAGAAAACACATCATGTCCTGAAAATCAACAATTACCCATTAAATCATTAACCCATTACTCCACGAGTGTCCACAGAGCTCCATAGTAATCCACAGAGCTATATTAGTCCGTTTCTGTTGCTTTTAATAGAATACCTGAAACTGGCTAATTTATAAAAAAAAGAAAATTTATTCCTTACAGTTTCAGAGGCTTGGGAAGTCCAAAGTCCAGAAAACACATCATGTACTGAAAATCAACGTTATTCCTTACAGTTTCAGAGGCTTGGGAAGTCCAAAGTCCAGAAAACACATCATGTCCTGAAAATCAACATTGTAACCCACATGTATGTATAATAAAAAATAAAAAGAAACAAACAAACAAAAAACACATCATGAAAGAGCATTGGGGGTGGTGGCCTACAGCAATGCAGAGTGTCACATGGTGAATGGCTTGACCAAGAGGGAGCTAAGCTTCTCACTTGCTCTCCTTTTAAAGCCATTAGAACCATGCCCATTACTCCATGAATGGATCAATGCATTCACAAGGGCACAGTCCTCACGATCTAATCTCTGGGGATTAAGTTTCGAAGGCATGAAACTTTGGGGGATGCATTCAACTCATATCAACAAAATCCTCATGATCCAACCAACTCTTAAAGGCCCCACCTTTCAAATAGCATCCGATTTCCCACCCTCCTAACACTGTTACAGTGGGAATCAAGCTTCCAACACATAAGTTTTGGGGGGGACACATTCAACCCACAGCACCATGCAATTCCCACAATTTAGCCCCCTAATTACTCAAGAAGAAGAAGAAATAGAAAGAAAGAAGAGGAAGAAGAGTGAGAGGAGAAGTCCTGCCTGCTTTACTTATCAATTTTCACAAATTTAAACCTGGGTAGATACTTCATCTCTCTTTATTTCAGTCCCTTTGTATATCAAATGGACGTGATCGTCATACCTACCTCCCAAGGGTGTTGTAAAGGTTACATGAGTTCATACAGGTGAAATACTGAGAGCAGTACCTGGCCACACTAAACTGTCAGTGTTATGGGTCAAATTGTGTCCCCCAAAAAGGTACGTTGAAGGCTTAACCCTCAGTACCTGTGAGTATGACCTTATTTAGAAATAGGGTCTTTGCAGATGTAATCAAGTTAAGATGAAGTCGTTAGGGTGGACTCTAAGCCAATATGATGGGTGCCCTTGTTAGAAGAGGAAAACGCCATGTGAAGAACAGACACCCAGGGAGCAGGCCATGTACAGACACAGGCAGCGATTGGAGTGATGTGGCTGCAAACCGAGGAACAGTGAGGACTGATGGCCACCACCAGATGCTAGGAAGAGGCAGGGAAGGATTTCCCTACAGGTTTCAGAGGGAGCATGGCCCTGCCAACTCCTTGATTTTGGGCTTCTAGCCTCCAGGAGTGTAAGACAATAAATTTCTGTTTTAAGTACCAATTTGTGGTACTTTGTCATGGCAGCCCTAGGACACTAATGAGCTATCTTAGCTATAAATATTATGATTGTTACTATTATTACCAGCAAGTGCTGGCACTGGGCTGAGCACTGGGTATACTGTACTACAGCATGCTGAGGAACTGGTAAGGTCAGGGAGGTAAGAAGGCTGCATATACTGCTCTAGGCAGAGGGACGGTATTCAAAAACCCCTTGGATGAGAGAGATGCCCAGTAACATCGCTGAAATCTCATTTGCCATTTCTTTGCTCTGTAAGTTGACTGAAGACTAGAGACTGAGTTCCTCTGAAATGGCCAAGTGTCCGCATTTTCTCCTCAACCCCCGGAGTATAAATTTTCCTCTTTACAGTGAGTGCTCTTCACACTCTGTTTAAAGAGTGTTGTTGGAAAAAAGACTGAAGTCTTTTTTCCTTCCTCAGTCTACCTCTTGCTCCAAAATTTCGCTGACATGATCCTTCTGTCCTCTGTAGTATTTCCACTTTATCTGGGTTATAGTCTCCTTGATGCTTTTCTGACAGGGGTACACCAGTTGCTGGGATTTGTCCTTAATTAAGCAACACAGCTTGCCTCTTCTAGGTTCCATTTGTACCTGTTCTTTTAAAAATGTCTTCTCCTCAGAAAGCTATAAGTATAGCCAGATTTTTTTTCTTTAGACCTGTAGTGGATTGAATTATGTCCCTGCAAAACTCCCTGAAGCTTGAATTGTGTCCCCCAAGTTTTATGTGTTAGAAACTTGGCCCCCACTGTGACTGTTAAGAAGGTGGGAAATCTCATTATGGTAATTGAAAGGTGGAGCCTCGAAGAGGTGATTGGATTGTAGGACCCTGAAGTAGTGAATGGATTAAAAATGGTGGCCAGGGGTGTGGTTCTGAGGGCTTTAAAAGAAGAGGAGAGTCTCTTTCCCTCTCTCTCTTGCTCTCTCTGCCCTTTCTGCTTCCACCGTCTTGCAATGTGAGACCCCTGGGTCACTGTCACCACCACCAGATAGACTTTGGACTTGCCAGCCTCAGAAACTGTAAGAAATTTCTTTTTCTTTATAAATTACTGAGTTCCATGTATTTTGTTATAAGCAACACAAAACAGACTAATACAAGAACTATCAAGAAAATTACTCTTATATTTATCGAACTCATTTGAAGTTTTAGACTTCATCTTTTCATTTTTAGAACTTTCCATCCTCATTGAACAGATTCTGTTTGTGGACTTTCAGCCATGGATTAGTATTTGTTTTCTCTACAAATGTTTAAAGTTTTTCCTAAAGTTGGAGAAATATTTGCTCATTCATTGAATTTATATTTGTTGAGCATCTACTATATGGCAGGCACATAGATCACTGAACAGCATGGTGATCACACCCTCACAGAATTTACAGTCTAATGAAGGTGAGATCTGTGTCTAATTGGGCCACACAGTCTTTTTCTTTTTTTTCCCCAAGATTATAAACTGTAAGGTGACACAGACTCACTGACACGATCCTGACAGGAAAGAAATAAAATAGCGAAGTAGGATCATTGAGGGGAGCCCAATAATAAGACTATTTACAAGTTGTGGGCAGGGTTGAGGGAAACACAAGGGACAGGAAGCAGCTGACAGTAACAGCAGGACAGAGCTATCACGCATGTGTGTGAAGTCCTAGAAGAGAGCTATAGCAGAAGGACAGGGTTACCCAACAGGGATGGTGGCCTTCCATGGAGGTACGCTGCCAGGATCGGTTTGCAGCCTGGCAGGGAGGGAGTGAAGGCAATAAGTACAGACGGTCCCTGACTTATGACAGCTCGACTTATGATGGCTCAACCTAAGAGGGTCAGACTTATGACGGTCAGACTTAAGATGGTGCAAAAGCAATGTGCATTCAGTAGAAAATGTATTTTGAGTATTCATATAACCATTCTGTTTTTCACTTTCAGTATAGTATTCCATAAATTACATGAGATACTTAACACCTTATTATAAAATTGGTTTTGTGTTAGATGATTTTTCCCAAATAAAGGCTAATGTAAGTGTTCCAAGCACATTTAAGGTAGATTAGGCTAAGCCATGATGTTCAGGAGGTTAGGTGTATGAAATGCATCTTTGACTTATGATATTTTCAACTTATGTTGGGTTTATCAGGATACAACCCCATCATAAGACTAAGAGCATCTGTACTTGTAATGGCTAATTTTATGTGTCAACTTGGCTAGGTCATAGAACCCCCCGCCGGGGCTGGCCACAGGGATCTACACCTGGACCTTGGTGTTATCAGCATCATGCTCTGACCAACTGAGCTAACCGGCCAGCCTGAACCCAGATTTTGATCAAACACCAGTTTTGATGTTGCTGGGAAGTATTTTTTAGATGTGATTAACATTTAAATCAACGGACTTTGAATAAAGCAGCTCACCTTCCATAATGTAGGGGGGCCTTGATCCGATCAGTTAAAGCCTGAATAGAAAAAGACTGATCGTCCCGGAAGAAGGCCTCATCCAATCAATCGAAGGCCTCAATAAGAAAAAAGATGGCAGTTCCTCCAAGGAGGAAGGAATTCTGCCTCCAGACTGCCTTTGGACGAAATTCTGCAACATCAACTATTCACTGGACCTTCAGCATGCCAAGCAACCTGCCCTGCAGATTTCAGACTTTCCAGGCTCCACAGTTATATAAGGCAATTCCTTAAAATAAATCTCTCCCCCGCCACACACATGTACAGTAGAGTGTGTATGAGGCACACACACGTATACATAGTAGAGCATATGAATATATATAGATATATAATACACACACAGTATAGCATATGAATGTGTATATAATACACACGCAGAAGAGCCACAGTATAACACACACACACACCCCCTATTGGTTCTGTCTCTGGGGCACCATAACTAATAGAGCACCTACCCTCTCTCTGCCTATGCTTTGGTTTCCTGCCAGTGCCCCCAAATGCAACCATCCAAGCTGGGAGAAGGGAGCCTGTGGATGCCATCTGTAAGAGGTCAGCCTCTGGGGCACAGAGCAGGGAGGAGAGAATGAACAGCTGATCTGGAGGATCAGCTCAAGATTGTCAAGCACAAATCTGCCTGTGTTACTACTGGCTTAAGAGCTTTCACAGCTCCCTGTCAGGGATGGAGAGGTCCCACATGGCCACATCTTTTGTGACCTCAGCCCTTTCTTTCTCTCTCCCCAGCCTCACCTTCCGCCTTTCCCTCACCTGGCACTCCTGTTTCCATGGTAATCCTCTGCAGCACCTGTACTTGCCTACACCAAGCAGATTTTGTTCATGCCGCTGTGCCTCTGTACACACCGTTCCATCTGCCTGGGTGCCCTTTGCCCCCTGTCTATTTGCAAAGTCTTGTTTATCCTCCCAATGAGCACACTCACATGTCACATGCTTTGTGAAGCTTGCAGAGTCTCTTCTTTTTTTTTTTTTTTAAAAGATGACCGGTAAGGGGATCTTAACCCTTGACTTGGTGCTATCAGCACCACGCTCACCCAGTGAGCTAACCGGCCATCCGTATATAGGATCCGAACCCATGGCCTTGGTGTTATCAGCACCGCACTCTCCCTAGTGAGCCACGGACCGGCCCTTTGCAGAGTCTCTTCTGTTTGCCTGGTCCCAGGGTCTTCTCAGCTTTCCTCTGTTACTTCTGTGTGATTCTATTATTGCACAGATTCCAAAGAACTGAATGATTTATATGGAGGCCTGCTTTCCCACTGAACTGTTAGTGCCCTGAGGGCAGAGACGGGGCGTGATACATGTCCACATTCTAGCACCCAGCTCAAAGCCTCACCCACAGTGCTGGGTGAGCACAAGTGACCTGTGAAAGAGGCTCTCAGTCTCCTCATTGAGATGCAGATGTGCTGCTCTTTATGGGACAGGTTAAAATGACAACTCCAGCTTCTTTAAATGCATACATTGTGAATATACCTGTGTTTCTGCACAGCATAGCATATGTTTTGAGATAGCCTAGGAAATGTACTGGAGATTTATTTATTTGCAAGTTTCTGATGTCAGCCTCACTCATACCGACTACCCACAGTGTGTATAGAAACACCCTGAGCCACATTCCTCAGCTGCTTTGGTCAGAGTGAAGTAAATTCAATTCAAGTAAATAAAAAGCAATTCAACAGTTGGACAAGGCTCTCTTGGTTCCTCTCATCCTGAGGTCTTAGCACCAAGTCAAGCTGTTTTAAAGCCCTTTTCAAAATTGTTTTCATCAGTTGTACACTAGAGATCCATTTCATGGAACTCTGTTAAGGGAAGGATTATACTGACACACAGATTTCTGTGTGTATTGGGGGAGTGTGAGGGGAAAACATAGACACATTTATTTAGCCCAATTCTTTTAGTACAACCCTTATTCAAGTTTCATCGAAATAAACTATAATGTCCAGTTTCAAATCAGTTTCCAGAATCTCTGTAAGCATAACACAGAATTTCACACTGCCAGTAAGTGCTGAAAGGCCGTGTTTCATGCTGAAGTTCATTGCAAACAACACCCCATCCACCAAGAATGAGCCTCTATTCAACCATTTAGGAAGGCTGGGATCAAGAACAGAATGAACAATATAATAACACAATGAGGGAAAATAACTTAATTAAATGCAATCCTGCTACACTAGTTAATTTTGTGCCATTCACATAAGTTTAATGCCTCAAAAAATACTATTCCACAAACATTTATTTGGTGATGTTCATGTGCAAGACACAGAGCTGGTCTATGAGAAGAAGCTCAGTGACATATGTCCCGGTCTTCAAGAAGCCTGCCACGTACAGGGGCATCTGGTACCTCATGGCCAACTATAACTAGGGAAAGGAGAGATTTTCTGGGACAAGGTTGGAAGCTTTGTGGAGGGGTAGCATTTGAGCCTTGAAGAATGGCAAAATTTCAACAGGTAGAGATGGGGGAGAATGTTGTTCTAGAAAATGGGAACAATGTGGGCCAAGGTATAGAGCAGGTCAGGTGTGGGATCCGCTCTGAACGGTGGCCATGTCTACAGCATTAGGTACACTGGGACAGGTGACTGGAGTTAGGGAGGCAGAGACGGGGCGTGATACATGTCCACATTCTAGCACCCAGCTCAAAGCCTCACCCACAGCGCTGGGTGAGCACAAGTGACCTGTGAAAGAGGCTCTCAGTCTCCTCATTGAGATGCAGATGTGCTGCTCTTTATGGGACAGGTTAAAATGACAACTCCAGCTTCTTTAAATGCATACATTGTGAATATACCTGTGTTTCTGCACAGCATAGCATATGTTTTGAGATAGCCTAGGAAATGTACTGGAGATTTATTTATTTGCAAGTTTCTGATGTCAGCCTCACTCATACCGACTACCCACAGTGTGTATAGAAACACCCTGAGCCACATTCCTCAGCTGCTTTGGTCAGAGTGAAGTAAATTCAATTCAAGTAAATAAAAAGCAATTCAACAGTTGGACAAGGCTCTCTTGGTTCCTCTCATCCTGAGGTCTTAGCACCAAGTCAAGCTGTTTTAAAGCCCTTTTCAAAATTGTTTTCATCAGTTGTACACTAGAGATCCATTTCATGGAACTCTGTTAAGGGAAGGATTATACTGACACACAGATTTCTGTGTGTATTGGGGGAGTGTGAGGGGAAAACATAGACACATTTATTTAGCCCAATTCTTTTAGTACAACCCTTATTCAAGTTTCATCGAAATAAACTATAATGTCCAGTTTCAAATCAGTTTCCAGAATCTCTGTAAGCATAACACAGAATTTCACACTGCCAGTAAGTGCTGAAAGGCCGTGTTTCATGCTGAAGTTCATTGCAAACAACACCCCATCCACCAAGAATGAGCCTCTATTCAACCATTTAGGAAGGCTGGGATCAAGAACAGAATGAACAATATAATAACACAATGAGGGAAAATAACTTAATTAAATGCAATCCTGCTACACTAGTTAATTTTGTGCCATTCACATAAGTTTAATGCCTCAAAAAATACTATTCCACAAACATTTATTTGGTGATGTTCATGTGCAAGACACAGAGCTGGTCTATGAGAAGAAGCTCAGTGACATATGTCCCGGTCTTCAAGAAGCCTGCCACGTACAGGGGCATCTGGTACCTCATGGCCAACTATAACTAGGGAAAGGAGAGATTTTCTGGGACAAGGTTGGAAGCTTTGTGGAGGGGTAGCATTTGAGCCTTGAAGAATGGCAAAATTTCAACAGGTAGAGATGGGGGAGAATGTTGTTCTAGAAAATGGGAACAATGTGGGCCAAGGTATAGAGCAGGTCAGGTGTGGGATCCGCTCTGAACGGTGGCCATGTCTACAGCATTAGGTACACTGGGACAGGTGACTGGAGTTAGGAGAGATGAGACTCGAAATGTGGCGTGCAAGTTATATCCTATGAGACTTGAAGCCTCCATATAGAATTTTAGTCAGGAGGTGGAAGGGAGCCATGCAAGAGTTTTGGGTAAGGACACCTGAGTTTTGCCTGGGATCAGTGACTCTGGGGGCAGGCAGCATAATGGATGGATTTATAAAAAGAGAGGTTGAAGGAAGAGAGCTCTCTTTGTTTTTATAACTTTTCTTCTTAATACAGTCAGGTGTTGCTTAATGATGGGGATACGTTCTGAGAAATGTGTCATTAGGTGATTTCATCATTGTGCAAACATCATAGATATACTCACACAATCCTAGATGGTGTAGCCTACTACATGCCTAGGCTACGTGGCATAGCCTGTTTCTCCTCGGCTGCAAACCTGTACAGCGTGTTATTGTACCAAGTACTGTAGGCAATGGTATCTGTGTTTCTAAACATAGAAAAGGAATTTTTCAGCTCCATTATAATCTTATGGGACTACTGTCATATATGCAGTCTGTTGCTGACTGAAATATCGTTATGTGGCACATGACTGTACCTGACTATGTCGACATTACGGCATGTTACACATCAGCAGGTGCAAGTTACATATCATGCCCTTCTTCCTCTGTCAGAGACAGGCTTTCTGGCTCAGTGAAATTATTCCCTCTCCTGTCTGCATTAAGAATATAACCCCTACAATTATAATACACGTTACTTCTCGTATGCAGCTGACTTGAGCATTTTGCCTCTTCTAGTAAAGGTAAGTGTGTGCTGTAAAATGTTTACATATGTGGCCTAAAAGTGCAATGTGAGCTTTTATCTTAAAATATGTAAACTCTTTGATCTAGCGTTTCCAAGGACAGGAATTTGTCCAAAGGAAATAGTCAGGATGGTCACAAAGATTTATCTTCATGGATATTCATCTCTGTATTGAGTATGTTAAAAAAATGGAAGCAGCTAAACTGTTCAAGAAGAGATTGGGTAAATAATTTATACAGTCAATTAAATAATTTGAAAGAGAATGTCTAATAATATGAGTAGATGTTATACTGGGTTTAAATTTAAGAAGCAGATTACAAAATGGTATGATTCCATTTTCGTAAAAATAGACAGATAGACAGATAGATAAATAATAAATAAATAAATAAATAAGGAATTCGTGGAGGAAGATTTCCAAGAGTATTGACCAAAATTGTAACAGTAGATATCTTTGGTTGATGGACATTATGGGTGATTTTTATTTTATTTTTTGGCCTCTCTCATAAATTTGGCCATTGTTATACATTTTCTGCAGTGAATATATAGAAATAAATATTGAATAAGCAAATATTGGAAAATGATTATTTTTGGTAATCAGGAAAAAATGCTACTTAAAAATTACTTTTATGTAAGAGGGATTGAGTACAGTTCAGAGCCATTGTTAGTTACTTCACATCACTTGGGTGAGTCTGGGCTTCAGAATCTCTGTTTGACTGAGGACATTAGTACATATGAACTCCAATATCCTTTATTACTTAAGACATTATCCATATTATCCATGCCTTTCCACATCCTCCTAGCACCAGATATAAACCTTATCATAGCACCCATAACAAGGTAAGTAATTCTCAGTTATGTGTCTGCTTCTCCTAAATGGACTGGAGCAGGGGGCTGGACCAGTCTTGTATCTCTTCTATTGATCAGGAAAATTCTAGTTTTGAGTGACAAATACATTGCTAAACTGACTTAAGCAAAAAAGAAAATTAGTATTAGTTCTTGGAACTAAAAAGTCCACAGGTAGATTATTTCAGAGGTAGCTGGATCTAGTATCCAAATAATGGTACCCAGACCCTATCTCTCAGCTCTCCTTGTGTTTCTGTTGGCTTCTTGGCCAGGTTACTGGCAGCCCCAAGCTCACATTCTCATGGCTTCTGTCTCCACTGGGAGAAGATCTTCATCTTTTCACTTGTTCCATAGGTGTCCCAGGATTGCTTTTCTTTGAGTCTCATCCACAGCACTGTGGCCAGGGGCTTAGAATATTCAAGGTGTCCCTCCTGTACCTGTGGCTGGTGGTGATCATGGGGGAAAAGGGTGCAAGGCTAGCCTTTCCTGAAGAAAAAACATGGAATAAGAATAGGGAACTAGTGGTTTCCCAAGGGAAAACCAAGATACTGTCACCAGGAAAGGGGGAAATGGATTCTGGGCAAGGAAAAATGACCCCTATTTGTATCCCCAGCACCTTGATCTCACTGTGCCTGGCATCAACTAGGTGAGGACTCTGTAAGGCTTGTAGAAGGAATGAAGGGCCAGTGCAAGCTGTCACTCCCCACCTTCACCCCCTCCCCCATAAACTTAAGTCTTACCCAATTCTGCTTACCCAGG
>NW_007741471.1:24957-25285 GCF_000696425.1 Galeopterus variegatus | reverse complement strand
ACTGCCACAGTGGCTCTGCTCTGTGGAGTCCTCAGGGCCCCAGACTTCCTCCAGCTCATGGCTCCACAGTGCCGTCCCTAGGTCGTGGACCTTATCTTCATGATCCAAGGTGGTGACTTCTGTGTTCCAGACAGCAGAGCAGAGGGAGCGGTGAAAAAGAAGGAAACTGATATCAGGCCCAGGCATGTTGCTGCCTCTCAGGGAGGGGTCCTGGAAGCTGTCACGTAATACTTTCTCTTACATTTTATTGGCCAGACTTAGTCACACGACTGCACCTAGCTGCAAAGGAGCCTGGGAAATGTAGTCTTTAGGCTAAATTTCTATATGC
>NW_007741471.1:21541-22026 GCF_000696425.1 Galeopterus variegatus | reverse complement strand
CACCAAGGACCCTGTGGCCTTGATGGTGAGGAAGGCAGTGTGATAGGAGGACAGCAAGACCAGGAACTGCAGTTCCCAGGGCATTCATGCCAGTGGCTGTGCCATGGTGGGCACGGTGATGGTAGGAGAAAGCATGATGTGGGGACCGGCACATCACCCCCTCAGCACCTACTCTGGAATGACCCAGTTGTGTCTGGCATTTTTCTCTGCTATGTGAAGCATTTGCTCGCTCATTGTGGGGTCACTTCACTGACTTCACACTCCTGTTTCTGTTTTCTTACATGAGCTCTTTCCACCAATCTCTGCTGCCTATGGTTTAGATGTAACGGTCTCAAGAAGGAAGAGGGTAACCCTGGACTAGGGACTTTCTGAGGAGACTCAGATGTGATCTCGCCTTGGTTGAGAAGGACGGACACAACCTCCAAGACCTCCAAATTTACAGTCCCGTGGTCTCCAGCTGAGCTGCTGAAACTGTGGTCTCAGAA
>NW_007741471.1:17469-19453 GCF_000696425.1 Galeopterus variegatus | reverse complement strand
GTTGAAAGTGCTTCCTCCGGTAAGCTCAGCTGGAGCTGGGGAGGCATCAGGGCGTGTTAGTTGGTTTTCATTATAACCTTCTGTACTGTTTTATTTTTAAGTCTTGTTGCATTGGTTGGAATTAATTTTAGTTGCAAGTGACAGAACACCCAAAGTAACAGCTTAAACAAGAAGTTTATTTTCTTCTCATGTAAATTTAGTCTAGGGGTGAGCTGTCCAGAACTGCCACAGTGGCTCTGCTCTGTGGAGTCCTCAGGGCCCCAGACTTCCTCCAGCTCATGGNCTGAGGGTTGCGATCCGTTGCCGGACACGGAAAAAGACAAAAAGACAAAAAAAAAAAATGCTGGGAAAGAAAATATGAAACAGAATAGATTAACGAATGGAGAAAGGAAAGGATAGATGAACGGATAAGGAAAATACAGCGGACGATCGTTGTAATATCTAGGTGGTCGGTGCGTTTAGTGCACGATTTTTCAACTTCTCTGTAATTCGAAAATTTCATAACAAAATTTTGTGAGAAAACAGAGTTAGGGAGAAAAAACATTTTTGAAATTCACAGCACGTCTGTCCTGAGAACTTGGTTTTGCCACTGGTCTTGTAGGTCTTCAAGTTTCATCCAGAGCTCCTCTGATTCTTCACATCCAGTGGGTTTCCCTCCTGTCAATGCCTCCACCTTCCCCCCCACCCCCACTTCTCTGCCCCTTTACTTTCTGGCTTCTGTCTGGGTCTATGCCTGGGTCTTCACACAAGGCCTCTGGTGCCTCGGGCTTGGAGCCTCTCCCCACAGGCTCTGCCTGGATCTGATCAGGACTGAGAGAGAGTCCTGGCCTCAGGGCCCAGCTCACTGGGGTGAGTGACTGGGCAGGCTCCCCTGACCCTCCCTAGCCTGAGGAATTGAACACAATATTTTGTTCAACAACTCCGAAGGATATTTTCTTCCTTCCTCCCTCCCTCCTTTCCTTCTTTCCTTGTTTTGTGCCACTTAGCCTAGAGCAGCTGAATAAAAGCATGCAGAATGGTGCAGGAAGACAGTGCAGGCCATGTGTACTCTCTGGAGCAATCAGCACAACTGAATTCATGTAGGTCGTTCATTCCACAAGTATTAAATGCCTATTATGAGCCAGACGCCATAATAGCTCTGGTCATTGAATCATCCTAGACACAAAACATTGGGGAAGCCACTTAGTTTCCACGTGAAAACTGTAACACCCTTGGGGTCGCGGTAGGCTGGCCTTGCCTGATTAGGAGTCCTTCTGGTAATTCAGTAACTCAGCACCTTGGATGCGGGACAGAAGAGCCTGTTCTAGAAAGCATCATCTGCTGCAGTGATGTATGCTGAACCACCCACTCTACACTCATCGCAGAAAGGCCTCACGATTTGACCTCGCAGGTGTGTGTTGTGCTTGGCAAAGTCCGAAGGGAACAGACTGTATAGTCTCCCTCCGTCTCTCTGCTGAGGGACACACTCCGTTTCTTGCACAGATAGTTCGTGCATTTGTTCCATGTCAACCATCGCCACCTACTTTCTTGTTACTCGGTCATGTGACCGTGGAGAACTGGTCACTGCCCAGACGAGCCTGCCTTCGTGCGGAGACTGACTTCCCGCTGCCTTTTCCTTCGTGTTTTGCCTTTGAAAGCAGCGGTTATGCATGCGTTTAGTATGTGGCCCTTGTGCAGTGTTTTCTGCCTACAAGTTCCAAACTTTCATTTCCAGAGAATTCAGCAAGGAGTGGAGAGAGAGAAAACAAGGGGAGANTAGCCTAGAGCAGCTGAATAAAAGCATGCAGAATGGTGCAGGAAGACAGTGCAGGCCATGTATACTCTCTGGAGCAATCAGCACAACTGAATTCATGTAGGTCGTTCGTTCCACAACTATTAAATGCCTACTATGAGCCAGACGCCATAATGGCTCTGGTCATTGATTCATCCTAGACACAAAACATTGGGGAAGCCACTTAGTTTCCACGTGAAAACTGTAACACCC
>NW_007741471.1:14708-15236 GCF_000696425.1 Galeopterus variegatus | reverse complement strand
TCACAATTGATAAGCCTCATTAATTCACAAGGCCAGCCCTTCATCAACAAATGCACAGCAGCAATGACCACCCTTTTCTGCAGATAGCCCACCCAGGACTCAAGTGATGCCTCAAAACATCAGGCGTCCCAGCCAGAATGTACAGAAATGGTACAGGCCAAGCTGATCCTGCTTAGTCTTGCACCCAAGCTGAAGGGGCCACAGCACCGCTGTCCAAACCACATATCTTGGCCCCTCCTCAGATGCTGGCCAGTGCCTGAGGGAGGCCCCTGCACCTAGTAGGAGAAGGTGGTGGCTACTGTGGCCAATTTGAACCTAGGCCAAGACTTCTCTGCCTGTAATCACCGTGCGTTTCTCAACTCTGTATCTGCTGCCAAATCTAGCTTTGTGACTTCACCTTACTAATTAATTTCTTGAAACCTTGGTCTCTTGGTTTATTAAATTGGAACAATAACACCCACTTTTCAAGATGGTTGCAAGAACTTGAAAACAAATGCATAAAGCACACAGCACTGTGTTTCCCATATG
>NW_007741471.1:11795-12723 GCF_000696425.1 Galeopterus variegatus | reverse complement strand
AAACATCAAGAAGTCAGGAATTTATGAAAATTGTATTTACTCAAGGCCGAAGAGGAGGTTTCTGTCTAGCCTAAAAGTGATGTCATACAAATGAAGAAGGGAAATACTGAGAGGAAGCATTAGGTGGTGTTTCCCAATGTGTGTTCCAAGGAACCCAAATTTCATGAGCTGCCTGGTGACAGAGGGGTTCCGTGGTCAGGAAAGTTTGGGAAACTGCACATAAACTCTACCTCTTGAGATAAATACTGCACATTTACATATGAAGGCTTTCAGAAGTCTCGAAGTAAATAAATCTCTTGTGGCAGACCCAGTGAGTAATTTCCAAATAGCTCTTCCTCCTTTTGTGACTTTGTGCAGGGGAGAATGGGCCCAGCCCTGGGGAAGTAATCATCATATTTCTATGGCAACCATAGGACTGTAGTGCCCTTTACCAGCGATGAGTATAGGGTGAGCGTGTGACTCAGCTCTTCTGCTCAATGAGACTCAGGGGATGGGGTCTCTAGGGGCTTCTGGGAATCAAGAGAGAAATGCAGGGACAGCAGTTTCCTCCTTACTTTCTGCCTTTGCAAGAGGTGGCGTGAGAAAATATGATACCGGGAGCCAGGGCCGCCATCCTGTGACTGTGAGGGGAGATGCCCCCTGGCGCCCTGACAGCGCGGAGCCGCTGAACGGAGCTGACGGAGCTGCCCACCTCCAGGTGTCTTGCTAAGGTCAACAAATGTCCTGACGATCTGAGCCACTGGTGGCTTTGGATGGAACGCAGACTGAAGGGGGCGACCTTTCTTTCCCAGTCACTTGACCACAGGGTCCAATGTTTCTGAACTCCCGTCACCATCCCTCCCCAGTAGCGTGTGTTCTACCAGTGCACTTTGGGAAATGCTGGTTGCAGTGGGATGGAACAGGAGAGAGGGGCCGGACGGCTGGGTCC
>NW_007741471.1:9033-10318 GCF_000696425.1 Galeopterus variegatus | reverse complement strand
GCAGAAGCTCCAGGACTCAGGAGGTGGAGGCTCTGTCTCCCGGTTTCCTGCAAACACATCCTCTTCACCCCTCAGCAACCCCTGTACCCCCATCCAGAAAGGAACGAGAAGGAGGTAATAAAGCTTTTCTTTCTGGAAGATTTCCTGTGGATGTGCCAAGGGTGCGGGAAGAGGGAAGCAAAGAACCACGAAAAGAGATGCGTTCCCTGTTTTTGCTCAGTTATCTTAATCCCAAGTAGCTGGTTTTACTGCTCTCCTTGGAGGATGGAGAGATGTTCCAAGGACATACACGGCCAGCAGTGACCGAACTGACTGAAGCTCAGGCCTGTCTACCTTCAAAGCTGTGCCCTTAATGCCACCTCCCATTGCCTGTGCTTTGCNTCAGGCCTGTCTACCTTCAAAGCTGTGCCCTTAATGCCACCTCCCATTGCCTGTGCTTTGCGGACACACCATTTGGTTGGAAAATTCTCCCAAAGATTGCAATAGGTTTGTATGTAGCTTTCAGAGCTACAGGAGGCCAAGGGACTTATAAAGATTTTCAGGTTTAATATGCTCAGAAACCTGACAGCTTGGGCTGCAGAAGTTCTGTGGGTTTCACATGAAGGGGACTGAGGAAGCGGAGTGGACGAAGGCAACTGTAGATGCCCACAACACAGTCCAGGCAGGGCCTCGGGCCTGGTCTGACAAGTCTCCCTTGCAGTGAGGCGTCCCTACGCTGCATCCTTAGGCAAGGTGGCTTCCCATGCTGCGCTGCACNTCTCAAGAGTGCAGGGAGAATTTCAAAGGTGGCAGGGCAAAGACAGGGTGAGAGAGGACTTCCTTTAGGAATCCTGTGTTGACAGCTATCTCTGACCTTCAAGATGGGAACTGGCTTCTGCAGAAACTGCATTTTTAGTATTCAAATAAGAAATGGTGTGCTTTTGTGGGCCTAACTGAATTTCCAATGGATCAGCAGCAAAGTCAACAAAAGGCTGTGTTTCTTGTTCTAATCCCTTCACTTATTACACCAAATGGTTGTCAGATGTTCAACCACACTGAAAGTCAAGGAAAGCCCACACCAGGAAGGCTAAACTTTTGGCTGCTGCAAGGTGTCTTAAAAACAGTGGTATTACTGATGGTTCTGGAACCAGCTGGAAAGCCTTGAAGGAGAGCCTGTGTGCTTTCTGATGCCTGGGGACATGGTGGGAGGCAGGAGGAATGAAAGGCCTGCTGTTGCCGGGATAAAAGGAGCTGGTATGAAAATCCGAGTTCCCTGAAGCACAGTTCTGAGCCATGCATGCTTTCC
>NW_007741471.1:6653-7214 GCF_000696425.1 Galeopterus variegatus | reverse complement strand
GGTGGGTAATTTGGTCTTTTATATTTCCTCTTCCTTACCTTGCTTTTTCCCAAGAGGATACCTGGGTCTGTGGAAATGAGGGAAGGGGTGGTTGTGGCCTCGGGACTAAGGGGAAGAGGCTCGGGGTGGGTACTGCCCAAGGATTCTGGCTGCTGCCACCTGCACTGGGTACTGTCGTCTGGCCCCCAAGCTCCGCAGCTGCTGCGCCTGGACTTCTGCGGGGTCACCTGTGGCTTGTTCTCCTGGCTCAGCTGAGAGCACGTGGTCCTGCTTACTTGGCTCCTCCCGGCTCCCATTGATGCCCGAGACCTTCTGGGCTTCAGCCCCGTCCTCCCTCAGGCCTGGCTAGGACACGTGGCTTGCTGTCTCCAAGGCAGCGTCACTCAGCTGGGATTTTGGGGCTTCCAGTGACAACACAGAGCTTCAACTCCTCCTGCGTGAAGCAATGGGAAGATTTATTTTCTTATGTGATGAAAAATCCAAAGGTAGGCTGCGCTCCAGGAACACATGGTCCACGCTCTCTGTCCTGAGGCTGCTCCACCCTGCACCGTGTCCCAAAAC
>NW_007741471.1:4295-4650 GCF_000696425.1 Galeopterus variegatus | reverse complement strand
GAACAGGGCTCAACCTACTGTAAGACACCTTCAAGAGTAGACCCAGTCTTGAAATTGCAGGGAATGCTTCAAGTAGAAATGTAACCCCACGGGAGCTGTCCCCCATGCGTCAACCCCCACCGCACATTCAACAGCTGTACATTCTGACACCTCCCCTGGCTCTGGGCGAAGGGTGGCTGAAGCCCTGGGGAGAGTGAAGCTTGCTATGACATGCGTTAAAGATGTAAACTGAAGGCAGGTTTTAAGATGTTGGTGGTGTTGGTGACGCCCGGGAATCCTCCTTACAACGGCCTAGATTTTTAGACCACCAAGTGCTCACAGTCAGAATACTGTATGTATGGGGCCGGCCCGGTGG
>NW_007741471.1:2526-3008 GCF_000696425.1 Galeopterus variegatus | reverse complement strand
TATTGATCCTGCAGAACTGAAATCTTGTATCCTTCACCTACATCTCCCCGTATTCCCCTGCCCCAGCCCCTGGCCCCTAACATTCTACTCTGTGCTTCTACCAGCTCCACTGTTTCAGGTTCCACATATAAGTGGGAGCATGAGGTATTTATCTTTCTGTGTCTGGCTTATTTCACTTAGCACAATGTCCTCCAGGTTCTTCCATGTTGTCACAAATGTCAGGATGTCCTCTTTTTATAAAGCTAAGTCNAAAAAAAAAAGAATACTGTATGTATAAGTCTTGGAGAACTGATTCAAATAGAGAACCAAAAGAGGTCAAAAATAGGCACGGGGCCAGCTTAGGTCGGCTTTCGGTTTTCAGTGTGCGTGACATAGATGCAGCAGGGTTCATCTGAGGCTGGATTCCGGAGCCAGATCCTCATTCAGTGCATGGAGTTTTGCTAGGACAGAGCTGGGCTGCGACGTAGCTGGAGCCCAGACGG
>NW_007741471.1:0-367 GCF_000696425.1 Galeopterus variegatus | reverse complement strand
CACCCACCCGCAGTGCACAAGGGCTCCCCCTTCCCCACATCCTCACCAATACTCGTCTTTCATCTTTTTGGTAATAACCATTACAGCAGATGTGAGGAGATATCTCACAGTAGCTTTGATCTGCAACAGGAAGAACATTTTTTATTATGAAACACTCTAATTCTGTGCTGTCCAATATGGTAGTGACTGGCCATGTTGTGGCTATTTAAATTTGAGTTAATTAGGGTCGGCCCGTGGCTCACTTGGGAGAGTGTGGCGCTGATGACACCAAGGCCACGGGTTTGGATCCCTATATAGGGATGGCCAGTTAGCTCACTTGGGATAGCGTGGTGCTGACAACACCAAGTCAAGGGTTAAGATCCCCTTA
>NW_007741470.1:5995-25286 GCF_000696425.1 Galeopterus variegatus | reverse complement strand
ACAACAAGCAAATGGAAAGGACATGCTTGGGTGGAAGGGGGAATAGGGAGGAGGGAGGGAGGTTTCGGTGATGGGACATAATCAACTACATTGTATATTGACAAAATAAAAATTAAAAATAAATAAATAAATAAATAAAATAAGATCAGAGCATAATTAAATGGAATGGAGACCAAAAGAAAAAAACAAAGACTCAATGAAACAAAAGTTGGTATTTTAAGAGGATAAAAAATAGACAAGCCATTGGCCAGATGAACTATAAAAAAGAAGAGAGGCAACCCAAATAACAAAAATCAGAAATGAAAAAGAAGACATTACAACCAACACCACAGAAATACACAGAATTATTAGAGACTATTATGAACAACTATATGCCAAAAAATTTGAAAATCTAGAGGAAAAGGATAAATTTCTAGACATGTACAAACTACTGATTCTGAACCAAGAAGAAATATAAAACCTTCACAGACAAATAACAAGCAGCAAGATTGATGCAGTTATCAGCAGTTTCCCAACAAAGAAAAGCCCAGGACCAGATGACTTCAGGATTGAATTCTAGCAAACCTTTAAAGAAGAATTAACACCAATCCTTTGCAAACTATTCCAAAGAATTGAAACAGAGGCCATTCTCCCGAACTCATTCCATGAGGCCACCATCACCCTTATACCAAAATCGGACAAAGACACAACAAAAAAAGAAAGCTACAGGCCTATAATCTTAATAAACATAGATGCAAAAATCTTCATCAAGATATTAGCAAACAGAAATAAAGCAGCACATCAAAAAAATTATCTACCATGATCAAGTGGGATTCATCCCGGAGATGCAAGGATGGTTCAACATAAGCAAATCAATAAATGTAATACACCACATCAGCAAAATCAAGGACAAAAACCATGATTATCTCGTAGATGCAGAAAAAGCATTTGATTAAATTCAGCCTCACTTCATTATAAAAACCCTCAACAAATTAGGTATAGAAGGAAAATGTCTCAACACCATAAAAGCCACATATGATAAACCCACTCTCAACATCATCCTGAATGGGGAAAAATTGTAAGTCTTTCCTTTAAGAGCAGGAACAAGACAAGGATGCCCACTTTCACCACTCTTATTCAACATGATATGGAAGTATTAGCCAGAGCAATCAGACAAGAGAAAGAGATAAAGGGCATACAAATTGGAAGAGTTACCATTCACAGATTACATGATCCTGTAAATAGAAAAAATGGTTAACTCTGCCAAAAAAGTCCTAGAGTTCATAAACAAGTTCAGTAAAGTTGTAGGATACAAAATCAATACACAAAAATCAGTAGCATTCTTACATCCCAACAATGAACAAGCAGAAAAATAAATCAAGAAATCAAGCCTATTTACAATAGCTACCAAAATTATAAAATACGTATGAATAAATTTAACCAAAGAGGTGAAAGATCTCTACAATGAGAACTACAAATCACTGTGAAGAGAAATTAAAGAGGACATCAAAAAATGGAAAGACATTCCATGTTTATGGAGTGGAAGAATTAACATTGTGAAAATGTCCAAAGTGATATACAGATTCAATACAATCCTCATCAAAATACCAATGACATTCTTCAAAGAAATAGAAAAAAACAACCCTAGAATTCATATAGAACAACAAAAGACCCCAAATAGCCAAAGCAATCCTGAGCAAAAATAAATAAAACTGGAGGCACTACACTACCTGACTTCAAACTATACTACAAAGCTGTACTATCCAAACAGGATGATATTGTTATAAAAACTGTCACTCAGACCAGTGGAACAGAATATAGAACCCAGAAATCAGCCCAGGTGCTTACAGCCAACTGATCTTCAACAAATACACCAAGAACATACACTGGAGAAAGGACAGACTCTTCAGTAAATGGTGTTGATTAAACTGTACATCTGTGTGTAGAAGAATGAAGCTAGACACATATCTCTCCATATAACAAAATCAACTCAAAATGGATTAAAGACTTAAGTATAATACCCCAAACTATAAAACTCCTAGAAGAAAATGGGGGAAAAACTTCAGGATGTAGGACTGGGGAAAGACTTTATGAATAAGACCCCAAAAGTACAAGCAAAAAAAGAAAAAATAAATAAATGGGACTATATCAAATGAAAAAGCTTCTGCACAGCAAAGGAAACAATCAACAGAGTGAAAAAAACAGCCTACAGAATGGGAGAAAATATTTGCAAACTATACATCTGACAAGGGATTAATACCCCAAATATACAAGGGACTCAAACAACTTAACATAAAAAAACAAGTAACCCAATTTAAAAAAATGGGCAAAGGAGCTGAATAGACATTTTTCAAAGGAAGATATACAAATGGCCAACAGATACATGAAAAAATGCTCAACATCACTAATTGTCAGAGAAACGCAAGTTAAAATCACACTGAGATATCATCTTACCCCAGTTAGACTTGCCAGTATCAAAAACTGAGAATAACAAATGCTGACAAGGATGTGGAGAAAGGGGAACTCTTCTACCCTGTTGGTGTGACTTTAAATTAGTAGAACAATTATGGAAAACAATATGGAGGTTTCTCATACAACTACAGATAGAATTGCCATATAATCAAGCAATCCCACTTCTGGATGTATACCCACAGGAATGGAAATCATCATGTCGAAGGGATACATACCTGCTCTCCCATGTTCATTGAAGCTCTATTTACAATAGCCAAGACATGGAACCAACTTAAATGTCTATCAACAGATGACTGGATAAGGAAAATGTGGTATATACACAATGGAATACTACTATATTCCATAAGAATATGAAGAAGAATGAAATTCTGCCATTTGCAGCAACATGGATGAGCTTGGAGCAAATTATGTTAGGTGAAAAAAGCCAGGCAGAGAGAGAGAGAAATACCACGTCCTCACTCATGAGTGAGAACTGAAAGAGAGAAACAAACAGAGAGAAAGAAAGAGAGAGAGAAGAAAGAAGAAAAGGAAGGAAGGAAGGAAGGTAGGGAGAGAGAAAGACCACAATAATACGTTGAACTTCCAGAAGAAGAGAACAGGCCTATGGTTACTAGATTTGGGAAAAGGGGAGGAAGTGGGGGGTTAGGGAGAAATTGGGTAAAGGACACAAAGGACAATTACAATTTGTAATAATGAATATGCTAATAATACTGATTTGATCATCACAGATTGTTCACAAATACTGGGAGTCAATTCTGTACCCTATAAATATGTATAATCACCTATGTTTCAATTAAAAAATAAATTTTAAAAAAAGAATGTTAACATTGCTACATGAATATTTTCTGATCAATAGCTCATATTCAAGTTTCTTAGTTCTCCCAATAATATCTTATGTTACTTTTCTTTATTTGATCCAGAATCCAGGTTCATGCATTGTATTTAGTTGGTATATCTCGATAATCTCTTTTAATCAAGAACAGTCCCATGCCTTTTAAAAAAAAATCTTTTGTAACACTGACATTTTAAAGAGCTCGGGCCAGTTATTTTGTAGATTGTTCCATAACTTAGAGTTTCTGTTGATTAGATTCAGGTTACACGTATTTGCCAAGAATACTGGGCAGGTGATGTTGTGACCTTCTTAGTACATCACATCAGGGGACTCAGAATGTTCGTCTGTCCCGTTATTGCTGATGTGGAGTGCGCTTACTTGGATAAGGAGGTGACTTTTGGACTTCTCTATTGCAATGTGTCATGTTTTCTCTTTTAATTAATATATAAGCTGTGAAGTGAGTCTCTGAGGCTGTGTGGGTATCCTGTTCCAATAACGTTTATCCGTGGATGACACCTTCCTCCAGTATTTGGGTGATTAAGACATGGTTATATTATAATTCTATCTATACCTGTTAGCTGACATTCTTCTATAAGCAGAGCCCTACCCCCTTTTTGTAGTAATATTATGGACTCAAGGA
Organism: Galeopterus variegatus; assembly: GCF_000696425.1. NCBI lineage: Eukaryota > Metazoa > Chordata > Mammalia > Dermoptera > Cynocephalidae > Galeopterus > Galeopterus variegatus. The sequence continues at coordinate 21,363 of NW_007741470.1, read as the reverse complement.
TTATTTTTCTTATTAATTATATTATTATAATCCACAGTCATTACTGTTCTTTAGATGCTCAAATTTTACCCAATTTTGGCCCTTGTGACCCTCTTCAAATTGCCCCATGTGTTCTTTTTTAACTCATTCCCATCAGTCTTTAAGCATTTCTTTGCTTTCTCGTACAAGATATTCCAGGATCACCTTGAAGTTTCCATGCCCTGGGAATCCGCATTCCTTTTAGCACCAAGTGTTGTGTCTTGCAAGTACTCATGACTAATAAGTAAAAATGAGTGTGTGTGTACGTGTGTGTGTGTGTGTGTGTGTGTAATAATCTAGTTAAAAGAAGATATTTTGGTGGCAATTACATTTTGGGGAATTGGAATCCGCACTATCTTTTTGGTGTCTGCTTGGTGGCATTTTTTGCTTTGTGGAGTGTATCTGGGGAAATGTGGAACAAGGCCAAGGGCAGGATCTTTTTGGCTGATCAGACCTAATAATTTGGCCCATTACCTAGTGGGTTTCGCTTCACTGCTAATCAAAGCCTTGAGCCACAAATAGCTATATATATAATGTGTGTATATAGTAAATACATTCTTAAATTGCATATTATATATATATATATGTGTGTGTGTGTGTGTATATATATATTATATAAAATATCACTAAATATGGAAACTGAAAATCCTTCTGGGCATTCTCAGTCTTTTCAATCCCAGTCAACCTTGTTCAAGTCTTTGGGCCGAGAGGCTAGAGCTGCTTCTTCAGGGGGCCTTGCTGTCTTGCTAGCCAGTCCACCCAGGGCTTTGCTGAGAGCTGCCTTCAGAGTTCAAGGGTATTCATCCACCCTGCTCTCAATCTTGCCAGTACAGCTAAACGTCTTTCAGTCACCTCCCAGATATTTGCTTTGGGCATCTTCTTTTGGGTTCTTAATGCTCACTTGATTTCCCTGCGGTAGGCAACTGGCATCCAGCCCAGGCTTAATCTGAGAGGATGGCTGGGGGCAAATGTTCTCCTATCTGGTCCAGTACTGAAGATTTCTTGCCCCTCTCTCCTTGAGGCTGGCAGCAGATCTCCTCTGTTTTGTAGGATCCTCATCACTATTTGTCAATATTATTCTCAGCTAACATTTTTTTCTGAAGGTATAACCAAAATTTTTTTTTTATCTTTGGAGATTATTTGGTTATTCAGTAAGCTTAAATTAAAATTATTAGCTCTTGAGTCTCTAATATGTGTTTTAGCTGACTATAAAATTTAGGTGCAGCATTGGACTCCAGCATCCTGAATGACCTTGGTCATTTCCAAAAAAATTATACCTGCTATTTCTATCATCCATTCTTAGAACTTGTGTGGCCTTTTGTTTATAGTGATAATAGATTTATCTAAATTTAAAATTAAAAGTTTTCTAGTCTCTTCTTATTTTTATTATTTCTTATTTTCCCTAGAATTTCACCAGATAAATTTGTAAAGACTCAGAAAAGGGACCAGACCAGACCCCTACAGGCCCACGGAGCACTTGGAAATCGGCCTTAAGATTTGATTGAGGCTGCCTGCGTGCCGTGTATCAGGCCTCTTCTCAGAAATCTGGGGAAGGCTCTCTGCTTCCATGAGATCTCTCTGCTTTCCTCTGGGAGTCGGCACACAGCACTGTGTTCTCACATTCCTCGTTGCACCAATCATTGAGTCACCCTGGGATTCTTTGTCTCAGGAAAAAGACAAGTTACCTTAGGAAACCTCCAAGCACCTCCCCTGACCCAGCTACCTCCTGAGCCTTGGCAATTAAATTTCTCACATAGTGTTAATAGAAATGGTTTCATTGTGATCCTTGACTTCCAGGCTGGGGAGTCTCTCCCTGTGAATTCAGATGTGTTGTCAAGAACACAGGGTGACCTGCTAAGGTACTAATTGAACAATGCGCAGGTCCCATAGCATATGTATGGCTCCCCCAAGCAGAGTCTCATCTGGATTTGTCATGAATTACAGAGGAGCTCCACTGTGGACAGTGTGCCCACACTGCCATGAAAGGAACGAACACACATTATTTAAGATCTGAACAGTCTCAGTGAAAGGAACTGTGTCTGGATCTGGCTACTGCAAACAATAAACCAGAAAACATATGTCGAGGGGCTACTGGCACAGCAACATGCTAGTGAGAATCAGCATGATGTGTTGAGGAAAGACCACATGGCTCAGAACGAACATGAGAGAGGACTTCACATTTCCCAGGGGATTTGCTGGAGGGGAGAACAGGTCTGGAAGGACAGACCTAGGTTAGAGATGATAGGTAGATTGCCCTCGTGGCCAGGGATGGATGGCACGAGAGCACAGACCCCTGGGTAGAGTGGTCACAGGCCTGGTGCCCGACACAAGGAAGGAACTCACTAACCATTTGTTGAAGGAATGATAGTTGACAGAATGTCTTACAACTTGAATAAAAGACTGCGTTGAGGCCTGATGAGTGATTAGCTTTGCCCAGTGATGCTGCAGAGTCAGCTGGGAGAGTGAGGTGGTCACTGGAGACTCACTGTGGCATTCCAATATCATTTCACAAACTCCTTCCCCTTAGCATCTCCCATCATCTACAGGGGGCCTGGGAAGCTTGAATTCTTATGGAAAAGTCCACAGTTTTGGGGTTTTTTTAGATGAAAGGATAATTAAGTTTCATTAATTAAATCATGAGAATTTAGCATATATTATAAATAAAATGGACCCAAAATGCACACGTCAGTAGTTAAATGTGAATTCCACACGTGCGCCGTGTATTCTGGGTCTTTTGATTAAGCTCGACTCTCTCTGATCATTGGTGTCTCTTCATTTTCCAAGACTAAGGCCCACTAGACCCCAGTGTGGCCGTGAAAGCCCCAGGGACGGAAGGCACCCTGAGGCCCTGGTCTGTGGTATGTTCGCCCCAGAACCAGCCCTGTGTTTCATAATAGGTAATACGTCTCTCCCGAGTGATTATTCTTCCTTCTGTTGCTCCAGTGACAAATTTCCATGATTACTACACATAGCATTTATAATGACAAATATGCTGATAAGAACCTCTTTTGCCTGGTGACAGTAAAGAGCAAGTTCACTATAATGATGACATAGAGGGAGATTATGGAAATTTCATAATATTGGCTAGAATCCATTTCCAGATATTGATGTGCCCATGTCTCCTGAACCATTTCAATTTAACCTTTAATGTTCTGAGTGGCACCCTGAGATCAGGCCTGTTCCCCTGAACAGCTTGCTCAGGGAAGGGTCCCAGCAGGTCACATTGCAGATCACTTTGTTAGGTGCAGGGCTCAGAGCGGGAACCCGAAGCTCCACCTGGCTCTTGCCCTGCTGATCGGCCTGCTGGAAACCTGGCTTTGTGTGCCCATCTGCCAGACTGCACACTCCAAGAAGGTGAAGACAGCACCTATCTTTTTCATACGTGGATTTTGCTACAATGCTGACACAGGGTGTCTCCAGAAATGTTTGCTGAATATAAATTGAATGCAAATTATTGAAGAAATCAGTGATCTGGAAAGCCACTGTCAGGGCCTACCCTGAGTAGATGGCAGAACATGACCCTGGACACTCCCATCACACTCATGCTCCCCTCCCCTGGCTCTAGAACTCCCAGGGCCTATTCTGTGCCTGAGAAACTAGGGCCATCATCTCTCAGTAAATCTCCTTGACATGTCAGCTGATAGCAGAGCATAAAGTCTAAGCCTTCCGGGAGGATCTTGAAAGTTCAGTACGTACGGTGCTGGGACTCCTGGCACCATGATCACAGTATATGTATGATCCTCCAATCACACCGTGTGGATAGTCACCATTCTGACTTGTAAATGCTCACCTGAGCCTGGAACCTCACTTTGCTGAGACTCAGTTTCTTCAGTTTTCTTTTCCCTAAATTTGGGGATTATGCTCTTATGAGGATTCCTCTCTACAGACTCAGTTTCTTCAGTTTTCTTTTCCCTAAATTTGGGGATTATGCTCTTATGAGGATTCCTCCCTACAGCTTTTTTTTTTTCCTTTTTGTCTTTTTTTCGTGACCGGCAATGGATCGCAACCCTCAGTGTCGCGCCCGTACTGGACCGGGACCGGCAACGGGATCTCAACCCTCGGTGTTGCACCTGCACCTCGCTCAGCCAGTGAGCGGGAACCGGTCTGTATGTGGGATCCGAACCCTCGGCGGGAGCGCCACCGCACTCCCAAGCGGCGCACTGTAGCAGTGCGCTACCAGGCCGGCCCCTCTCTACAGCTTTTTTAAAGTACACTTTTTATTGAAGTGCAGCATACTTACAGAAAAGTTTACAAATCATGAGTTTAGATCAATGATTTTTATACAGGTCCCACCTGAATAAACACCTGGATCAATAAGGAGAATATTGCCAGCACCATGGAAGCTCCATTGTAACCAGTTACTGCCCCCTCTCAGAGTAGCCGCTGTCCTAACTTCTAAGAGCATAGATTAAGAATGCCTGTTTTCTACATTATATGAATGGAACTGTATAGTGTATATACTTTCATGTCTGCCTTCTTTTGCTCAGTATTAGGTTAGAGATTCATCCATTTGTTGTGAATAGCAAGTGTGTATATTATTCCATTATATGAACACGACATTTACTTATTCATTCTGCTGCCGATGGACATTTGGGTGGTTTCCAGTTTGGGGACGGTGCGACAGTGATGCTACAAACACTCTCACGCATGTCTCCTGGGGCCCACAGACTTGCATGTCGTGGGGTGGATTTCGAGGAATGAATTCCTGGGTTATGAAGTATATTATCTTTCCTATTAGTAGATTCTACCAAACAGTTTCACAAGCAGTTGTGTCAATTTACACTCTCACCTGCCACATCTGAGAACCTAGTGGCTCCACATCCCCACAATACTTAATACAACAAGGGTGTTAATTTTCATTATTCTGGCAGCGTCCCGTGAAATCTCACTGTGGTTTTGAGTTTCATTTTCTGACAACTACTGGCACTGACCTTCTATTCAAATGGTTATGAGCCATTTGGGCATCCTTCTAAAATACTTATTCAAGGCTTTACTCATAGTTGTCTGTTTTCATAATTATTATTGATTTGTAGGGGTCTTTTATGTGTCTTAGAGATATAAAAATATTTTATATCTGTAAAAATGTATTGTAAATATATTCTCCCACTCTGTGGTTTATATTTTCTCTTAATAGTATTTTTGGTGAACAGATGTTCTTAATTTTCATTAATTTCAATTTATCATTTTCCCCCCTTTATGGTTGTATTTTGTTTTCCGTCTAATGAATTGTTCTCTGTGCCAAACTCACGCAGATGTTTCCCTGTGTCTTCCTCCACATGCTTTGTGGTTTTACCTTTCATATTTAGATGTACAGTTCATCAGGAATTGATTTTTGTGTATCATATAAGGTAGGGTAAAGTTCATTTTTTCCCATTTAGAGATCCATTTAATGCAGCACCATTTTTTAAAAGGGTTTTCTTCTCCCCATTGCAATTCATTGTCACTTTTGTAATAAGTCAAGTGACCTCGTATGTGTGGTCTATTTCCAGACTTTATTCTGTTCTATTTGTTTATCCTTCTGTCAATACCACAATCTTACACTGTTACTTTTTTTCCCCAGCTGGCACGTACAGGGAACTGAACCCTTGATCTTGATTTTACAAGGTTGTGCTCTAACTGACTGCGTTAACCAGCCAGCCGGTTATTGCTACTTTATAAAAAGCCTTGGGCCGAGCCTGTGGTGCACTCGGGAGAGTGCGGTGCTGGGAGCGCAGCAGTGCTCCCGCCGCAGGTTCGGATCCTATATAGGGATGACCGGTGCGCTCACAGCGCTCACTGGCTGAGCGCGGTGCGGCCGGTCTCAAAAAGGACAAAAAAATATATAATAAAATAAAATAAAAAGCCTTTATATGCCGTTGTGTAAGGGCTCCAGTTTTGTTCTTCATCAAGAATGTTCTGTCTTTCCTCATCCTTTTTTATATTTATATAAATTTTAGAATGAGCTTGCCAGTTTACACACACATACATAACACAACCCTGCTAGACTTTTAATCATGATTATGTTAAATCTATAGATCAATTTAGGGAGAATTTGTGTCTTTACAATATTTAAGACCTGAACATGGCGTATATCCCTTCATATTTTAGGTCTCTTAATTTGCCTCAATAATGTTTGATGGTCTGTAGTATAGTGGAATTACGCAATTTGGTAAGATTTATTCAGGATATTTTATGGTTTGGTGCTTCTTTAACTGTAGCTATTAAAAAGATTTCAGTAAAAAGATTGTTGTAAATACATACAATACAAATAATTTTATCTTGATCATGAATCCAACATTCTTTCTAGTTTTACTTATTAATTTGAATAGTTTATCTATATAGTTTTTGGATTTTCTACATAATCTGCTATACTATATACAAATAATGGTAGCTTTATTACTTCTTTCTCAGTCCTCATATTTTCTTTTCTTCATTGCCCTGGCTGAGACCTGTAATCAATGTTGACCATAAGTGAGGACAGTGGTTATTGTTTAATTCCTGGTGTCAGGGAGCCTTGACAGAGTTTTTAACCACCTGAGTTAAAGCAAGTTCTCTCCTCTTCCCAGGTCAAGAAATCTGGGCTTTCAGTACGCTTTGAAATTAAGGATTGCTGAGGAAGGGTTTGCCTTAGCGGAAATCAAAGAGGGAAAAAACTATGGAATAAATGGCAGAACTGTCATGCCTATGTTTGCCCACCCACACTGTGGCTAGTACAACTTGGGTGTCTGTGTGCTGAGGACAGGAGATGGAGTCTCGTCATCAGGAAGTGAAGATGTGCTGGTCCACATAAGACCCTATGAGCTCCCCAACTGGGGGAGAATCTGGCTGACTCAACAGAATCTCCAAACCTTAGACTTGGGGAGCATCTCATTCTTCTACGCATGGCTTGAGTCCCTGGGAATATCTTGTACAACTTGGGGTCAAAGGACAACTGTGGTTAACCCCACATGAGAGAGCTTCTCCAGTAATACACCACCAGCCCTTCCGTGGCCTGTGCTGGTCCCCGTCTGCACTTTAAGACCCTGAAGAGTTACATGCGCCCCATCCTTTTCCCAAGCCAGAGATGGTTCTCACCCTCCGTTGGTACCTTTGCTGCATCTGTGGGCATGTACAGAGCCCTGAGTGGGCATGCCATAAGCAGGATGCTTCTCCTGGGCAATCAGCAGACTGAGGCGACTGAGCCTGGGGGGACCCTTATCCAGGTAGAGAGGAAGGTGAAGACACATTCTCCTGCAGGAAGAAACTCTGGACACCAATGGGACAACTTATGCTGGGCTTCACCTCTCCACCACTAACTCCTTACATCAGTCAGAAGGTATCCCCTCCAACCCTAACTCTACACTCCCTTCAGTTTCTGCACGTCCTTCTCCTTTTTCCTGGTCAAATTTGGTGATGAGTTTATAAGGTGAGGCACTCCCATCTTGCAACCCCTTTCACAAATGTGTCTCTCTGGTTTCTCACTGGACTTACCCCCAGGAGGCTGGGGGTCCACCTTTGCCCTTGCCTGACTCATTTGCACCCTGGGACTCAACATCCAGGGAGGGGTCTGTAACGGGCCTTGTCACATAGGCATGTGGCACCGGCTCTAGGCTCCATCACCTCCCCACAGAGCTCACTGCTGCAGGCGGAGAACAGAAGCTAGTAGCCTGCACACTCCCTGGGGAGGGAAGCATAAGGCGTACACTGCTGGCAGAATTCTTATATTCCTTGTCAGCGAGAGTTTTTCTTCCTGAAAGAAAAAGAGGTTTAATAGGAATGACAGATCACAAGTTCACCATCTTCCTTTGTGCCTCTTCTCTTCTGTCTTACCTCTCCCAGCCCTGTCTATGGCTGCTTTCAATTTCTCAGACCCTGACGGCAGGTAGGGGGTAGGGGAAAGCAGCGACCCAAGGGGCTGCAGAGAACAATCAGTTTCTCTTAGGGCGGGAGGGAGGCACAGTGGGGGTTGCACATGAATGGAAGTAGGGGCTGCACAGCAGGAGCTTGGGGGTGTCACACACACCACCCCCCACGCCTTCATATGCATTCCTCACACTGCCACCAGGACTGGGACATGAGCTGCTCGTAATTAATTTTTATCGAAAGAGTTTTTTTGTCTGCAGACATTGTGTTCTGCTTTTGCCATGACGATAAAGTCCCCAGTACAATTTTGGATTTAATTATAACCCTAATTCGAGGGAACAAAAAAAAAAAAAAAAAACTCTATGTCAGAGGCACAGATAATTGGCGATGCCAGGTGGAACTGAGACTTGCATTCTGGGGCTCAGAGCAGTTGCTTCCGGCTGATTCAGAGCTCATGATCCATTCAGCTGGGCTTTGGTTAGGGTTTGGCTTCCCTCGCCTCTACCCCCATATCCAGAATCAATGCTAATGTGCTGCCTCAAAGGACAGAGATGGGAGGAAGTGACTTCTAAGTCATGCACAAAGCCAAGCTTCTCCCCAGTCTCCCTTAAGTCAGGCCAGGACTTTTCATTCTGGCCTCAGTATGTTCCCTAGGTCTGGGCAGGGTCCTGGGATCTGTATTTCAGACAGGCGCTCTGTGATTCTTATGATCAGGCGTGTTTGGGAAACTCTGCAGCAGGCAACGGGGCTTTGCTTCTGAGGGCTGATGCTCCTGAGTAAGAGTCACCAGAGGATGTGAGATTTCAGTGGGGGAAGATTGTAGGATCGGTGTTGGGCAGCTGGCCCATGGACATGATGGCTCATGGATATGGAGAGAGAGGAAAGGCATGGAAAGATAAGCAGGGAAGAGGGATCAGGAGGAAGAGGCTGTTCTCCCAGACAGTACTCGAAGCCAGAAGAGGTTCAGAGTGCTCTGCTTTTTTTTTTATTGAAACACAATTGATTGTACGTGTCTGTGGGGTACAGGGTTGAATATCAATAACTGCATGCAATATGTGAAGCTCAAATCCAGATAGTATACTCAACACTATGCAATGTAATCATTTTTTGTGGCCCTTTACCAATTTATTGTTATCCTTCCCCTTTCCCATCTATGGTGGTCTCTGTTCTGTTCTCTCCTTTTGAAAGTTCAACCAATTACTGCAACTATTGTCTCTTTCTTTCATTCTTATTTATTTGTTTGTTTTTGTTAGCTCCCACTTATGAGTGAGGACATCAGTATTTCTCTTTCTGTGCCTGGCTTATTTTACTTAACATAATTTTCTCTAAGTTCATCCATGTTACTGCAAATGTCAGAATTTCATTCTTTTTTATGGCAGAGTCGTATTCCATTGTATTTATATGTACCACATTTCCTTATCCAGTCATCCATCAATGGACATTTAGGTTGGTTCCAACTCTTGGCTATTGTAAATAGAGTTGCAATAAACATGGGAGTACAGGTGTCCCTTTGACATGATGATTTTCATTCCTTTGAAAATACACCCAGCAGTGGGATTGCTGGATCATATGGCAGTTCTATCTGTAGTTGTTTGAGGAAACTCCATACTGGTTTCCATAATGGCTGCACTAATGTACAGTCCCACCAGCAGTGTAGGAGCATTCCCCTTTCTCCCCATCTTTGTCAGCATTTGTTATTCTCTGTCTTTTTGATATTGGCCAGTCTAACTGGCATGAGGTGATATCTCAGTGTGGTTTTGATTTGCATTTCCCTGATGCTGAATGATGTTGAGCATTTTTTCATGTGTTTGTTGGACATTTGTATATCCTGCTTTGAAAAATGCCTGTTCAGATCCTTTGCCCATTTTTTAAATTGGGTTACTTGTTTTCTCTACTGTTAAGTTGTTTGAATTCCTTGTATATCCTGATCTTAATCCTGTCAGATGCATAGTTTGCAAGTATTTTCTCTCATTCTGTAAGGCTGTCTCTTCACTCCGTTAACAGTTTTTTTTTTTAATTTTTGTTTTTGTTTTGTTTTGTTTTGCTGTGCAGCAGCTTTTAAGTTTGATATAATCCCATTTGTTTATTTTTTCTTTTGTTGCCTGTGTTTTTTGGGGTCTTATTCATAAAGTCTCTGCCCAGTCCTACTTCCTGAAGTGTTTCTTTAGGAGTTTTATAGTTTCAGGCCTTATATTTAAGTCTTCAATCCATTTTGAGTTGATCTGGAGATATGGAGAGAGGTACAGGTCTGGTTTTATTCATCTACAGTTCGATGTCGAGTTTTCCCAACACCATTTTTTGAAAAGGGAGTCTTTTCTCCAATGTATGTTCTTGTTGCCTTTGTCAAAGATCAGGTGGCTGTAGGGATGTGGGTTTATTTCTGGGTTCTCTATTCTGTTCCATTTGTCTGAGTGTCTGGTCTGTTTTTATGCCAGTACCATGCTGTTTTGGTTACTATAGCTTTGTAGTAAATTTGATGTCAGTTAGTGTTATGGTTCTGGCTTTATTTATTTATTTATTCATTTATTTATTTATTTGCTCAAGATTGCTTTGGCTATTCAGGGTCTTTTGCTGTTCCATATGAATATTAGGATTACTTTTTCCATTTCTGTGAAGAATACCATTAGTATTTTGATGGAAATTGCATTGAATCTGTAGATCACTTTGGGTAGTATGGACATTTCACAATGTTAATTCTTCCAATCCATGAGCATGGAATATCTTTCCATCCTTTTTTGCCCTCTTTAATTTCTTTCAGTAGTGATTCAGAGTCCTCATTGGAGAGAACTCTCACCTCCTTGATTAAATTGATTCCTAGGTATTTTATTTTATTTTATATTACTGGTAACTATTGTAAATGGGCTTGCTTTCTTGATTTCTTTTTCTGCTATTTCATTATTGAAGCATAAAAACACTATTTTTGTGTGTTGATTTTGTATCCTGCAAATTAAATCATTTATCAGCTCTAAGAGTTTTCTGGTACAGTCTATGTTTATAGACTGTATATATAGGATCATGTCATCTGCAAACAGGGACAGTTTGATTTTGTCTTTTCCAGTCTGGTTGCCCTTTATTTCTTTCTCTCACCTGATTGCTCTGTCTAGTACTTCCAATACTATGTTAAATAGGAGCAGTGAGAGTGGGCATCTTTGTCTTATCCCTGTTCTTAAGGGAAAAGCTAAAAGCTTTTCCATATTCAGGATGATATTGGCAGTGGGTTTGTCATGTACAGCTTTTATTTGTGTTGAGATACTTTCCTTCTATACCTAATGTGCTGAGAGTCTTTATCATGAAGCAATGTTGAATTTTTTCAAATGCTTTTTCTCAATCTATTGATGATTATATATGGTTTTTGTCTTTGATTTTGTTGATGTGATGTATCACATTTATTGACTTGCTTTTGTTGAACCATCCATGCATCCCTGGGATGAATCCCACTTGATCATGGTGTATAATTTTTTGGATGTGTTGGTGAATTCTGATTGCTAATATTTTGTTGAGGATTTTTGCATCTATGTTCATCAAGGATATTGGCCTGTAATCTTGTTGTTGTTGTATCTTTGTGTGGTTTTGGTATTAGGGTGATGCTGGCCTCATAGAATGAGTTTGGGAGAATGGCCTTAGTTTCAAGTTTTTGAAATAGTTTGAACAGAATTGGTTTTAAATTCCTCTTTAAAGGTTTGGTAGAATTCAGCTGTAAGGATGCTTGGTCCTGGGCTTTTCTTTTGTGGAAGATTGCTGTTTTTTGCTTCAATCTCATTTCTTGTTATTGGTCTATTCAGGTTTTCTGTTTCTTTTTGGTTTGGTCTTGGTAGTTTGTGTGCGTCCAGAAATTTATATATTTCCTCCAAGTTTTCCAGTTTGTTGGCATATAGTTGTTTATAATAGTCTCTAATGATTCTTTGTATTTCTATAGTATCAATTGTAATGTCTACTTTTTCATTTTTAATTTTTGTTAATTGGGTCTTTTCTCTTTTTTTTCTACTTAGCCTAATTAATTGGCTTGTCTATTTTGTTTATCTTCTAAAAAAACAACTTTTCGGGCCGGCCCGGTGGCGCACTGCTACAGTGCGCCGCTTGGGAGTGCGGCGGCGCTCCCGCCGAGGGTTCGGATCCCACATACATACCGGTTCCCGCTCACTGGCTGAGTGAGGTGTGGGAGCAACACCGAGGGTTGCGATCCCGTTGCCGATCCTGGTCTGGTACGGGCGCGACACTGAGGGTTGCGATCCGTTGCCAGACACGAAAAAAGAGACAAAAAGGAAAAAAAAAAAAAAAACAACTTTTCATTTTGTTCACCTTTTGTGTTGTTTTTGGGTCTCTATTTCATTTTGTTCTGCTCTGGTCTTAATTATTTCTTTCTTTCCACTATTTTTGGTATTGGATTTTTCTTGTTTTTCTAGTTCTTTGAGTTTAACATTAGGTTGTTTATGTGAATTCTTTCTATTCTTTTGATGTAAGCATTTATTGCAATAAATTTCCCTCTTAGTACTGCTTGTGCAGTTTCCCACAGGTTTTGGTTTGATATGTCTTTATTTTCATTAGTTTCAAGAATTTTTTGATTTCTTGTTTAATTCTTGGACCCATAAATCATTTAGGAGCATGTTGTTTAATTTCTATGTATTTGTATAGTTTCCAGAGTTTTGCTTGTTATTGAGTTCTAGTTTTAATCTGCTGTAGTCTGAAAAGATACTTGGAATTATTTAAAATTTTAAAAAATTTATTGAGACTTGATTTGTGACCTAACATGTAGTCTATCCTAGACAATGTTCCATGTGCTGATGAGAAGAATGCATATTCTGTAGTTGTTGATTGAAATGTTCTGCGGATATCTGCCAGGTCATTTGATCTAAAGTGTAGTTTAAATCCTCTGTTTCTCTGTTGATTTGTTGTCTAGATGATCTGTCCATTACTGAGAGAGGGGTGTAATGTCTCCTACTATTATCATATTGTGGTCTTTATCTTTCTTTAGGTCTATTAGTGTTTGCTTTATGTAGCTGAGTTCTCCAGTGTTGGGTACATATATATTTATTGTTGTTATGTTTTCTTTCTTGATAGATCCTTTTATCATTGCATAATGGCCTTCCTTTTCTCTTTTTATGGTTTTTGGTTTAAAGTCTATTTTATCTGATGTAAGAATAGCTACTCCTGCTCATTTTTCATTTCCATTTGTGTGGTATATCTTTTTCTATCCCTTCACCATTAGTCTGTGTGTGTCTTTACAGGTGCAGTGAGTCTCCTGAAGACAGTATATAGCTGGGTCTAGCTTTTTAATCTGGTCAGTCTGTGTTTTTTAAGTGGCGAGTTTAATCCATTTACATTTGGGGTTGTTATTGAAAGGTATTGTCTTAGTCCCTGCATTTTATCAATTTTCATTTGGGTGTTAAGATATCTTTTGTTCCTTTCTTCCCCTTTATTGTTTGTCTTCAGTGTTTGTTGGTTTTTTGGGAGGAGGTGAGATTTAGTTCCTTTTTCTTTCTCATTTGCATTTTTATTCTGCCAGGGGATTTTGTGCTTTATTGTGTATTCATGGTAGTGATACTTGTTTTTCAGATTCCAGATGCAGAACTTCCTTGATGATTTCTTGTAGGGCTGGTCATGCGGTGGTGAACTCCCACAGTTTTTGTCTGGGAAATACACTATTTCTCCCTCATTTCTGAAGGATAGCCTTGCTGGGTGTAGTACTTTGGGCTGGTAGTTTTTTCTTTTAGTATCTTGAATATATCATCCCATTCTCTTCTGGCCTGTAGAGTTTCTGTTGAGAAATCTGCTATTAGTCTGATGGGGACTCCCTCATAGGTGACTTGGCACCTTTCTCTTGATGTTTTTAAGATTCTGTCTTTGTCTTTGAGGTTTGCCAGTTTGACTACAATGTGTCTCAGAGAGGACCTTTTTGGATTGAATCTCTTTGGGGATCTTTGAGCCTCCTGGATCTGAAGGTCCATGTCTCTCCCTGTACCTGGGACATTTTCCTGTATTATTTCATTGAATAGGTTTTCAATGCCTTTTTCTTTCTTTTCCCCTCTGGGACACCAGTGATTCAGATGTTTGTGCATGTAAGGTAGTCTGCTAGCTCTCTTAGATTTTCTTCATTTTTTAAAATTCTTTTCTTTTTTTTTTCTTTTCCTTGTGTGTGTGTGTGTGCCTGAGTTATTTTGAAAAGACCATCTTCAGGATCAGAAATTTTTTCTATTGTTCTATTGCTCAGTCTAACCTGCTGTTTAAGTTCTCAGTTGTGTTTTTTATTTCATTAAAGGAATATTTCAGTTCTAGGAGTTCTGCTACATTCTTAAGGTATTAATCTATTTGTAAATTTCCTCCTTCATATCCTAGATAGTTTTTCTCATTTCATTGTGTTGTCTAACTGAGTCTTCTTGTATCTCATTGAGTTTCCTTAAGATCATTACTTGGAATTCTTTTTAAGTCATGTCACTGGTTTCCTGCTCTATGGGGACTAGTTCTTGAGAATTATTCTATTCCTTTGGTGTTGTCATATTTTCTTGTTTTTTTCTAATTGCTAGTATCTCTGTGTTGATATCTTGTCATCTGGTAGAGCAGATACTTCTTCTGTTACTCTGGAGTGGGATTTGAGAAGAAAAACTTCCTCCTGTAGATGTGTTTTTTATTGGCCTTTGAGTAGGGATTTTAGTACTGATTCTGGGTAGATGCAGTTGTGTAGTCTCTCTGTGGATACCACAGCTATATGCAGGGTTGGGGTCATGTATGAGTGCTCCATTGCCTAGTAGCTGGGGCACTTAGTGATTCCTTGCTATGTTTAGTGACACTGTGTTGGTTTGTCGAGGACATGAATGAGCTCTTGAGTTATTAGGAGAAGCACCTGGGTGACTTGTCACTCTTTGGCTGGGGTGGGTGACCCCAGGTGGGTTTGTTGGCCCCTGGCTAGTGTTCTGTGAGCCTAATGGGTGCACTGTGGTATGCTGGAGCTCCTCAGTTTGAATGGGTGACGCCTGTGTGGGGTTTCTCTTTCCTCTTTCCTTAGGCAGAGGCTCCTCCTGTGTCCTTGCTTCAATCAGGGTATGGGTTGATGGTGATTGGGAATTTTCTTCCTTACTTATTTGGTGGTTTATGATTGGTTAAGCTTAAGTTTTTTTTACTGTTTACTTTGGGCTTCAGGGTGATTGCATAGGAACACAAGGTGCTAGAGCCATCTCAACCTACTAGTCTCCCAATTACATTTTTCTCACAATGTTGAAAGAAAGGATCCTGGGCAGGCTGTGCCAGAACAGCAGCCTGGATAACAGCAGTGGCAAAGGACTGCAGTTGTAGGTGTGCACCACTTTTTGAAAATATAATTCACATGTATGAATCCAGAATTTAGATGATTAGAGGTAAAAGTGGTTTCGTGCTGTAGCACTTAGTAAACAATATTAGACAATTTTAATTCTTTCATGTATGTTTTGTCTTCTCAATGAATATGTAAGTTATTCCAGGATTGGGATGTATCATGTAAAGTCTCTTTACTTATAATATTTGTGTCTTTGCAGCTAAGAAACCTTGTGTTTAAAAAG
>NW_007741470.1:4206-5179 GCF_000696425.1 Galeopterus variegatus | reverse complement strand
GCTCTCCCATCCTTCTCCCCTCCTCAGGAAGTACCTAAAATTTCTTCTGGACAATGTGCCCTGTTTGTTACTTTGAGATACAGCTTAACAAACATACAAAGAAAAACACCCAGAGAAATAATATGTTGGCACAGATTGAGAATAAAGAACAAATGATCTTCTCCTCAGAGGGAAAGGGAGAAGGTGAAATTACTAGCAGGCAGCTCAGTCTGCACTAGTGGACAGAAAGTGCTTTGGCTCCTTGGCTGTCTCTAAGAAACAACTCTTCCATACCGTGACCCTCACTTCAATAAATTCATATTAAAATTCAGCTCTTTATTTCTGGCGTTGTCCCTTCATGGCAGGTTGACGTGTCTCTCCTCTGTGCTCCTGTTACTCCTGACACATACTTCTCTGTTACCTTTGCCACATCACATTGAACTGTCTGTGGTTGGTATTTCTCCCCCAGTATAATGTGATCTGCACCAAGGCAAGACCTGAGCATGCTTCTTCTGTTTCCTGGCTCTGAGCACAGTGTCTTGTACACAGTGGGCACTTAATAAATGTTTCTTTTGAGTTGAACTTAACAGTGATATAGTGGAAAGAGTATGTCTTTGACTGATACCCTCACCATTTGCCAGCTTTTTGACCTTAAGCCAGTACTCACAGTGTAACACTGAGCCTCATCTGCAAAAATGGGCTCATTTTTGAAATAATAATAATAATATAAACCTCATGTGGTTGAAAGCATTTCATAATATAATGAAGATAATCTAGTCAGCACAGGTACTAGTTGTTTGTAATATTAAAGTGAGATCTTTGAAAGCTTGGGCTGAATCATCAGCCCTGAAAACATGTGTTATGTGCATAGCTGTTTATATCTCCCTGCAGGACATCTCTCCACACAAACGTGTGAAAGTTGTCAGAATCCAAATGGAGTCACATTTATCAAACTCGGACAAAATAAATAAATAAAGCGGGGGGGGGGGGCCCC
>NW_007741470.1:1034-3500 GCF_000696425.1 Galeopterus variegatus | reverse complement strand
TCCAAATGGAGTCACATTTATCAAACTCGGACAAAATAAATAAATAAAGCGGGGGGGGGGGCCTCATGCATACATGCCTATGATAAGAACTATTACAAAGACTCTCTTACACACATATGCCTGTAACCAACTTTTGCCCACGGCTTTTCAAGCTGTAACTTGCTTACGTGAGTCACAAGGACAGCTAGCCAGATGCATAAGAACACTCACTTGCCACTGTTTTTACTAATGAACTGGCATCATGCCCCTGTAATCAATGCTCTCTGTTTCAAAACAGATTGCATGTACTTTTCTCTTTTGCCCTTAAAAACCTTTGTCTTCCTTTACCTCCCTGAATACACATATAGTTTGCTATGGCATGCACGTTCCCATTGTAATGCACTATTCCCAAATAAAACTTTTTCTTAAAGATTCATCTCTATAATTTTTTACTTTAACATACTTGAGAGAAAGAAGGGACAGGGGAACTGATTGTCAGTCAAAATCGGAAATGAGAATCAGATGCAGCCAGTTTGGGGGAAATCTCAACTCTGCCACGTATAAACTGCCTTCTGATCACCTTTTCTCTTTCCTCAGTAAGATGTTGGGCTGGGTTTCATCATTCACAACATTAACAAAATCGATTAAACCTTCAATTCACACTTCATTTTATATCATATCCTCCACTCTCCCCAGGAGGTTCAGGGTGAGGTGAGGTGAGGTAAGACAGGTTGAGGGATTCTGCTCTGGCACCTGGAATTCTTCATCAGCAATTTTGAGTGGGACATAGTCCAAACTGGGAACAGAACACTCCACCTCTGTCTTTGAAGTTCAGCTCCTCTAGGTTTTTGGTGGGCTGGGGTCATGGTGCCAGGGGGATGTTATAACTGACAAGTTGATGGGAGAGATGCCCCTGGTCTCAGCCTGAAACACTTATGCCGAAACTGAGTGTGGCTTCCAGGCCATTAGTGGTTTGGGGACGTGTGAGGAGAGTGGAATTCCAGACAGCAGAAAGAGCATATGCAAAGGCCCAGAGGCCGAGAGAGCCTGCTCAGCTCTGAGGCAGACAAGCGTTCAGGAATGGCCAGACAAGTACTGAAGTAAAGGACAGCGAAGTAGGCAAAGCCAAACAAGCTGGATTTTATCCAAAAGGTGATAGGGAACCACTGAAGCACGTTTAGGCAGAATTGTGGCATATTGAGAGCATCTCCCAGGTGGTGCTTGGAGCAGGGATTGGACGAGACTGGGGGGCAGGACCCCCACCGCATGGCTCTGCTGATGACCTCAGCCCGGTGCTTGGCTGAGTGCTGCCTCCCGTGATGCTCTCTGCCAGGCTCCTTCAGGCAAAGGTCCCACCTATAAAATTCTGGGTTGCTTTTTCCTGCCCCACTCCCTGGGGCCTCCTTTCCCAAGCTGCCCAAATGCATGTGGGCCAGGAAAATTGGCAGACTTACTACTCTAGGCAGCACTCACTGCCAGGAGGAGAAAAGAGGCCTTCCTTTTACGGAGGGCCTAGGATTCTTCCTTGACAACAGCTCTTAGATCCTTGCTTAGTAACAAAAGATTCCTCCCCTCCCCCCACTTCTTAAGTTCTCCCAATAGTAACTCCTACGCAAGCTCCACCAACTCCCAGCCTGCCAGTGGCACCCCTTGCTGAGGCTGCAGGACTCTGTTAGTTCTGAGGAGGTATTTGAGCACCCATGGCCACACACACACACATGCACACACACACACACACACACACACACACACACACATTGATCCTGACTCTACCAATAAAGAGAAATATATTTTGGAAGGCCAGGGGAATGCACTGAATTCAATGTGATAATAGTGACCTAGTGATATTGGAGCCACACAAAACCACATAAAATTAAGGAATCCTAGAATCCCACTCTGCCTCATATCTACTCAGTGAATTAAGCAAATTACTTAACCTCTCTGAGTCTCAGTTTCCCCAACTGTAAGATAGGAACAACACCTACCTTTCAAGGTTGTTTTAAGAATCAGATAGTGTTTGTAATGTGCCTTACATAGAGTTATGTGATCAGAAAATAACTATTAATGTTGTTAACGTTCCTGCCCATATTAGTTTTCAAAGCATCCCAAGATACTCCCTACTCCAGCTTCTGCCCTATGATGTTTTTAATCAGTTTAATTTATTACACTTGTTGAAACCCTACGAAGTTCAGAACTCTGTCATAAATATTATAGGAGGTAAAATATATAAGATAATAACTCTATCCTTGGGTTGTTTACAAAGGATGTCAGCATGGAATGATTTGCTTAGAGGCTGGATTTTAATACTAGGCTTCATTTACACCTCCCTTCGCACATCTGCTTGAACTTTATTTTTAGAGCCAATGGTCCCCTAAAGAGAAAGAGAAGAGACTGTATTGTTCAGCTTAACCCTAAACCAGATATACTTAATATATAATGCTTTGGTGATTTTTAAAATGCGTCTGCATGTGCATCTGAATGTATATG
>NW_007741470.1:0-1023 GCF_000696425.1 Galeopterus variegatus | reverse complement strand
CTGTATTGTTCAGCTTAACCCTAAACCAGATATGCTTAATATATAATGCTTTGGTGATTTTTAAAATGCGTCTGCATGTGCATCTGAATGTATATGTGAGAGCAAAAGAGAGATTTGAGTTTGAGTTATTGAAAAGAACCCGTCTTTGTGACGTTGTGGAAGAATGCCCCCATCCCTGCCAAGCTTAGGACATAGAAGAACAGTTACAGAACACAGGATCTTGGGCAAGACATTTGACTTCTCTGAAATGGCATTTATAATCTGCTCTCAAGTCACAGAAGAGTCTAATAAAATAATAGTCATAATAAATAAATTGAATCTAATAAAATAATAGTCATAAATATTTTGTAAGAGAAAATGTTAAATCTCTCACTAAAGGTGTTACAGATGTCACGTAAGCCAAACTTTGCCTGGGTGGAGGTGGAGGACTGGTATTTGAGAGGGGGAAGGTGTTTCAGGCTATAGAACTGGGCTTGGCGAGCAGTCCCTTCTCCTGGTGTACAGAAGGAGTTCAAAATCGACATCCCCAAGGCCTGCAAAGAGAGGAGGAGGACAGAAGACAGGGTTCTTTCCTGTCAACTCAGACGCCCAGCCCTCCTTCCACACTCACCGCTGCCTTGTNTAAAATAATAGTCATAATAAATAAATTGAATCTAATAAAATAATAGTCATAAATATTTTGTTAAGAGAAAATGTTAAATCTCTCACTAAAGGTGTTACAGATGTCACGTAAGCCAAACTTTGCCTGGGTGGAGGTGGAGGACTGGTATTTGAGAGGGGGAAGGTGTTTCAGGCTATAGAACTGGGCTTGGCGAGCAGTCCCTTCTCCTGGTGTACAGAAGGAGTTCAAAATCGACATCCCCAAGGCCTGCAAAGAGAGGAGGAGGACAGAAGACAGGGTTCTTTCCTGTCAACTCAGACGCCCAGCCCTCCTTCCACACTCACCGCTGCCTTGTGCCCCTTCTCCCATGTCCTCCCACCTTGTCTTTCTCTCTTGTGACCAACATCCTCAGTTGGACCATC
>NW_007741469.1:24807-25288 GCF_000696425.1 Galeopterus variegatus | reverse complement strand
GACAACACATTTCTGTTGTTTGAAGCTTTGCAGTTTGTGGCACTTTGGTATAGCAACCCTAGGAAAGTAATAAGGAACTCCATTTGCAGGTAGTTAGACCCTCCATATTCCTGTGCCAGAGCTACAAATCATAACATGGCAGGGTTAGGAGGTAGTTCAGATCTGAAATTTGATAACACAGTAACAATGATGCTGGTGATGACGATGATAATACAACCTCATAACCCTTATTGAGCATTTGCAAATACCGCTGTGCTAAGGGATTTTGCATGAACTACCTGTATTAGGGATCTCTAGAGAAACAGACCAGTAGGATGAATGTATATTATATATATACAATATATATTACGTATATAATACATGATATAAACAAAATATATTGTGTGCAAGTGTACTTCAACAATATCAGGGAAAAATAGAACTGAAAGATAATACAAATCTTTCTGTGAACTTGTTGACATACCCTTGTATGGTATATGTA
>NW_007741469.1:24097-24792 GCF_000696425.1 Galeopterus variegatus | reverse complement strand
TTAGGTACTATCATTAGCCCTATTTTGTACACGAGGAAACAAAGGCCAAAGTTTTAAGTAGCTTGCCTGAGGCCACCCAGCTCTAAAGCATTCAAGCCAAGATTCAAGCCTGCAAAATCTGGCGTCACATCTCATGCTCCTGGCCCAGTATGGTGTGAGGTCCATCAAAGGTGTTGGGTTGCCCTTGGTCTTTTTCTCAACATCTGGAGTGGGACCCAGCAGTCCGAATTTTTAACCAGGTGGTTCTATAGGGTGCTTGAAAAGCAGGGAATTACAGGATAAACTCATTCTTAAGTGGTGTGCTAAAAATGACCTTCTCAAACAATGGGCTAAAAGGGTTTTGAGATGAAATAACCTCTCAATTAAAGCAAAGGGTCCAATTGTTAATCTGAAAAACAACGTAGTAAATACATTTCAGAAAGTCTGAAGGGTGTGCAGAAGGTCTGGAAAACATGTGGAAAATAGAGTACCTTTTTTCAAATTAAAAACAGTCCCATTGCTTTACATTTACAGATATTTCACCTGAAAACATACTCAGACTATTCTCTGAAGAAGTAACTAACATATCGTATAAAAGCTTATCTTGTTATTCCCAGTTTGCGGACACCTTGTATTTCATGTACTCTCAGTCTACACCCTTTGAGAAATGTTGCAATGATTTTCATTCCCTTATGGCCCAGTCTACTAGTGGAGCC
>NW_007741469.1:21835-22916 GCF_000696425.1 Galeopterus variegatus | reverse complement strand
TTTTTCCCTGACCCCTCACCCAGCTCCACGTTTTCTTATCACCTTCTAAGATACTCTAAACCCTATAGCTACATACTTGTTTTTTCTTTCTATTTAGCGAGCTCCACAAGGCAGAGATCTTGGTCTTTTTGGTTTGCTCATGTATCATAAATGACCAGAACAAGCCTGCCACATAGTAATTACTCAATAAATATGTGTTGAATGAATAAACAGAAAGGCAGTTTGTGTATTCCTAGTAGCACAAACCCAGGGTGGAGGCACATTTACTGGGAAGGTGGCAAAGTCCTTCCCTCACTTGCACAGGCCCCTTCCAAAGAATCCTACTTTGGATTTTCAATTTTG
Organism: Galeopterus variegatus; assembly: GCF_000696425.1. Lineage (NCBI taxonomy): Eukaryota > Metazoa > Chordata > Mammalia > Dermoptera > Cynocephalidae > Galeopterus > Galeopterus variegatus. The sequence goes on along the minus strand of NW_007741469.1, from coordinate 22,574 downwards.
TATTCATAAAGATGGTCTGCCAATTGTACATGCTTCCAGTTCACGAAACCTCGGTAGGTTGGCAGTTTCTCATAAAATCAAACGTTGAACTACCATATGACCAAGCAATTACACTCCTAGCTATGTAGCTAAAAGAATTAGAAGCAAGGACTCCAACAAATATTTTACACCACTGTTCACAGCATCATTATTCACAGTCACCAAAAGGTGGAAACAAACCTAGTGACCATCAGTAGATGAATGGATAAATAAAATATGTTATATGCACACAATGGAATATGATTCAGCCATAAAAAAGGATATTTCATACATGCCATAACTTGGATAAACCTTAGAAACATGCCTACTGAAATAAGCCAGATACAGAAGGGAAAATATCATATGATTCCACTTCCATGAAGTACCTAGAACAGGCAAATTCATAGAGAGCAAAAGTAGACTAGAGGATACCAGGGTCTAGGGAGAAGGGAGAATGACTATTTGATGGTTACAGAGCTTTTGTCAGGGATGGTGAAAAAGTCCTGGGTATAGACAGTAGTGATGGTTACACAACATTGTGAATGTTCTTAATGCTAATGAATGGTACCCTTATGAATGACTAAAATGATAAATATCATTCTGTATATTTTACCACAATAAAAAAGGACAAGAGAGATAATGAATTCAAGTTTTAATTCCTCCTTTTTTGAGCCTCAGTTTTATCAAAACCAGCAAAAACTGTTTATTATTTGTAATCATC
>NW_007741469.1:19660-20804 GCF_000696425.1 Galeopterus variegatus | reverse complement strand
TTACACATGCTCAGGCAACTGCTTAAAATAAGTGCTAAAGACATACAAGGTATTCTTTTCTATCCTTTCAGGCCACTACTAGTCTTACTAAATCTACTTCATTTTCAAAATAATGAACATAGACGCTTATAAAATTTCTTAAGCACACCCACAGCCTACTGCCAAACACTATAGCTCCATTCATGTCTCCATTCTCATTTAACTCAGCAATTAAAAATATTTAATTAAGGAAGTCATTTTGGTTCCCTTATTAAATCATTATCCATGAAAGAAGCCTGGGTTTAACATTAGCACAAGATGATAACGTCTGAAATATTGCTGAATTACCATGAATATTTTTAGTATTAGAATGAAGAAAGTTCTTTTCAGTGAAGGGTTCTGTTTACCTCTGGCTTATAATAGTGTTGAGTATATGTTAAATGAATTATCAGTCCGAGGTCTTCATTTTGTTCTTGGATTTTGTTAAAACGATCCAAAGGGGAAAAGCATTCTCCTGGAGCAAGTTTCTCTTCAAAACTCTGTCAAAGAGAATGAAATAAGAAAGAGCAAATGTGTGTTTAAAATCCTATGTTATATTATACATTTATTCAAGCCCTGTGATGCTAACATACAATGGGTTTAGAAGGAAAGTCTCTCCTCTTCTGAAATGAAGAAGCTACATTACAATCCTTTCATCCAGTAAGACCAGAAGGAAGAAAATAAGCCCAATCCTACACATTTATTTCTATGCTTACTTATTTCCTGTTGGTCTCCTACCAAGACTATAAATTCCCAGAGGGCAAGAATCACACTGACTTTGTTTACCACTGTACCTCCAGCTCCAAGTGGACTGCCCATCATATCTAGTGCTTATAAATATTTCTTAAATGTCTACATGTATGAAGGATAGCTTTCATTGCTAAATATTCTTTTGTATATGTGGCTCATTTCTGTACTTTGTACTCTGTTCCATTGATCTCTCTGGCTATTCGAGGACCAGCAAGATAACTTTTTTTTTTTTTTTAATTAATAGACTTTAGCGTTTAGAGCAGTTTTAGGTTCACAGCAAAACTCAGCCAAAGGACAGACTGTACTTTCCCTCTGGGACCATGAACATTGCATCCCAGTGTGGTCCGTTTGTTACAATCGATGAAGCAACTCTGAC
>NW_007741469.1:17399-18601 GCF_000696425.1 Galeopterus variegatus | reverse complement strand
CTTCCTTGATTAACTCTGTTGGGAGTCACTTCTCCCTCCTTTGAATTCCTAAGTATTTTTTTCCGTAGCATTTATTTGACACTTACATCCTATTTCATCTTCTAGTGTGCTTGGTAAGTGACTGTCAAGTATTGAGGCTGTTTTTCTTTGCTGTCTTCTGTAAGAAACACAAGAAACCAATGCCACACTTCCGGCCACACATGGCTAGTCCATTTGCGTAACTCTGCTACATGTACTGGACCTACACTGAGAGCAGTTATACGTCTTCACAATCCCCTCTATACTACCTTAAACAACCCCAATACTGAATAATACTAGAAGAAGCCTTTAATTAAGACATCGGGCAGCAATGATTTGTGGCTGTGGGGAGAAAAAAGTGAAGAGTCCTCCTTTTTTCTCTCCTTTTGCGATGGACTTTCAGGGAAGGGGCTGAGCAGGGCCCCTTCTGAAAGTACAGGAGTCAATTTTAAGAGGCCATGGAATAGAAACTTGAAGACTTAGGACAATAGCATAGAAGAGGAGATGTATGGGAAAATATTCACAGTAACTGCAAATGTGGGTAAGGAATCCATTCATTCAAGAAAGATTTGTTAAGTTTTGGTTATATGTCAAACACTGTGCTTGGTGTTGTTGGATGTAGATGTAAATGAGAACCACATGTTTTTCTCTCTAAAACGACTAATTCTGAAGTCTAGAGGTGCAGAAAACTTGAAACAGGAGGTGAAAAAGGAAGCGTGACCTATGGGTCACCAATTAAATAAATTCCTAAGATGCTCAACATGGGCTTTTCCTGATACTGATCCATGATATGTTGGGCAATTTTAACAAGACATGGAATCTAGAAGACAAAACTTCTCTTCATCTTCTCTTCTCACTTTTTTGATGTATGTCAAATGCTTTCCCAACCTATTCCTTTCCTAGTTCAAACAAAAACACAACCTTCGGAGTTTCCATGTTCAAATCGATCTTCCTGATGCAGAACACTTTTGTGGTTGTGACAATAGGAGGGAAGGGGTCCTACTGGCATTTAGAAGGTGAGGGTCATAGATGCTAGACAGCTTCCCAAATTCAGAACGGTCCCACAAATGTGTCCCGCATACAGAATGACTTCTTGACGGTCCTACTCAACATTAACAGGAGTAAAAAAAAAAAAAACTTCATATTTATGTCAGCCTTGAACCTAACTCCGTTTCACAAATAAA
>NW_007741469.1:14069-16745 GCF_000696425.1 Galeopterus variegatus | reverse complement strand
GTCTGCATTTGTAGTTCTTGCACTCATGGTGCAAGCAACTATTTCTTCATGTCTTCTAGTGCAGTCGTGTCCAAACATTTGCATATTGAAATGCTATTACTTTATTACAAATTACTTTTCAAAAATTTATTCTTTATATTCTAGTGAGGGTGTTACATTGACTTTTTTCTTTCAATTTAGGTGTGGAAGTAGATTATATTTTATCTATGAATTTCATCAATAAGGAGGCATTACAAAGTATCAGCTATAAAAAGGGAAAATGGAGGGTGAGAGGGTTGAGAACCAGTGTTCCACATGGCTAATTCAGATTTCTGAAAGAATACTGAATTAACTTTTGCTTATCTTTTGCAAAGGAACTTTGAAAGCCATGAACCTAGACCCAGGCATCCACTGTCCAACTGGGAGACAGTCTTTCCACCTATTGGATATATTTTTTTATTAGCCAAAGTGTATGACAGCATTGTCTCCCTGCAGAGAATGAAGAATCTTTGAAAATGGGAATCACAGCCCACACAGCATGTCCACTCTTCTCTCTGTTTTGCATTTTGCCACACCACTTATTCAATCCCACCTGGTAACAACCTAGAGTTTCCTTCTTCCTGTTTCTCCATCTTGAAATCAGATACAAAGCAACAAAACAGTGCAAGATTCCCCCGAATAAGGCATATTTAAAACCAGAGATGGCCAGAACTTCTGTATCCATGACAAAACCAAAATGCTAAGGAAGCATTATTATACATTGACTGAAAGAGTTCAAATTCAATTCTTTCACTTCACAGTATATTTTTGGTCTTCACACAATGGATGCCATCAAATTCAACCAGTAGGGAAGTCCGAGTTTATATTTTAAGAGAAAACTTGATAGAAAGGGCCTGTGAACTCCAGGTGTCACAGTGAAAAGTAATATTTGAGTTGACTTCTGTGGGATGAATTTTTTTTTCTTTTCTTTTTTTGTGTTGTGACCAGTAAGGGGTTTGGAACCCTTGGCTTGTGTCACCCACACTGTGCTCAGCCAGTGAGCGCACTGGCCATCCTTATATAGGATCCGAACCTGTGGCCTTGGTGCTCCCAGTGCCGCACTCTCCCGAGTGAGCCATGGGTTCAGCCCTGTGGGATGAGTTTTAACTGGGGCTAATACAGTATATGTGCAGCACTGGAAATGAGGACAAGAGTGGGAAGAGATGTGGCTGGAAAAGCAGACAGGATCCCAGACCATGAAGAACCTTATATTACAGACCATGATAAGGAGTTTGTTTCTATTCTTAAAACAATGTTGAGCAAAATTTTTGAGCATTATTTCAATTACAATTCAATTTCAGTTTTTAACAATTACATATTAAAAAAATGTCCTGTGTGAAGAATGGATTGAAAGGAGACAAGTAGATGAATGGAAATTAATTAGGACCCAACTGCAACAGGTCAGGCAAAATGTGTATTGAGGTGGTCATAGAGCAACGTTGACAGACTCAAAAGACACTCTGGAAATAGAATGAGGTATGAGATGAGGGAGAGGAAAGTCTCAAGGAGTAAAAACAGTTCANCAGGGCACCTCTAAGTTTAACAAGCCAGAAACTGAGAACACAAGTGCAGGCAACACCACCGTTCAGAGGTGATAAGGGTAAGCAAATAAACCACCAGAAAGGAACAGAAGCAGAGTTTTGGCTCTCACCTCCCTGTAGATAAACAAATCTTTGATCTGGGCAGAGCAAATCCCTTATCTGGTAAAAGATAACATTCACACTCAGAGGGAGTCTGTGCTTGCAGTAAACAGGTTGGGAACCCTGTTGAGTACAGGCCTGGTCCCAGCACTGGCTGAACCAGGGCTCCAGCACAATGCACTACAGGAAATTCTGTGACCACGCACCTGTGGAGTCCCTGAACTACTGAGACCACAGGCTAAAGAGCCCTAAGAAGACAGANCTACCTTCCATGTAAGATCTCAGGGCGGTACTGCTGGGTTCCTTTTCTCAAACTTCTATCTTATTACTCACTTTCTCTCCTTTTCTCAAACTTCTATCTTATTACTCACTTTCTCTGTGCCAATATAACACAGCTTGGGGAAGTGAGGGAGGTTCCATTTGGGTAATTGAGGAGTGTCCCCAACACTAATAGTTCCGCCTTAAAGCAGTCCTTCCGCCTTCTCACTGACGAGCAATGGCCGGAGCCTCGCTTTTAAAAGAATGGGGTGTGGGGGGCGATCACAGACACTGTCCCTGCGACTGCGGGCGGCGCAGCGAGACGGTCACTGCCTCTAAGGGACAAGGGTCGGCAGGGGCGGAGGGGCCGAGCGCGCGGCAGTGACAGTGAGAGGCGGCGACTGCAAGACCTGAAGCCCAGGCCCGGGCGCTACCGGCTGGAAGGGCCATGCCCAAGCCCCGGCGCATATTACCTTTCGGGGACGTGGTTTCCGCCCGCGCCCTTCTTCTTAGCCGAGGAGCGTCCAAAAAAGTGGCGTCCCAGACCCCAGCCACCCGAGATGCCACCCCCCCAATACCAAGAGGGTCAAAGCGGCCAGCCAGGCGCAGTCGGTGACAGAACAAGTTCCCAGAGCGAAGGCGCCTGCGCAGCAAACACGCAGCGCCCCGCCGCCCGCTGCTGCGCATGCGCCACCGCCCGTCTCGCCGGCCTCACCAGGCCACTTACCGAGGCGCTTGGTTTGTAAACAGGCCTTTGCTG
>NW_007741469.1:11014-13480 GCF_000696425.1 Galeopterus variegatus | reverse complement strand
GTGGTTTCCGCCCGCGCCCTTCTTCTTAGCCGAGGAGCGTCCAGAAAAGTGGCGGCCCAGATCCCAGCCACCCGAGATGCCACCCCCCCAATACCAAGAGGGTCAAAGCGGCCAGCCCTGCGCACTCGGTGACAGAACAAGTTCCCAGAGCGAAGACGCCTCCGCAGCAAACAGGCAGCGACCCGGGGCCCGCTGCTGCGCATGCGCCACCGCCCGTCTCGCTGGCCTCACCAGGCCGCTTACCGAGGCGCTTGGTTTGTAAACAGGGCTTTGCTGGCTACAGCGCCCTCCTTAGCCGACAGCCGGTACTACAGGGCGATGAGTTCGTGTCTGTGCCCTTCAGAGTTCAAAACAGGACATGGGATGGAAAGCCAAGTCCTCCTGCTACCAGTCCCTCGTGTGTTCTCCCAGATGTTTCCAAGTGCTTCCATTCACAGTTTGAATATTGTGTCTCTTTACTTTCACAAATATGTATATCCCCTAGTTTTATACAAAAGCAGCATGCTGTGCATATTCAATACATCTCGAACACCGATGTTTCCGGTCAATTTATATGTACACCCATTCTCTTTTTAATGGCTGTACAGCATTTGATTGATAATAAGTCACATAATTCAAAGTATCGTAATTTATTGAACCAGTCTAATATTGATGGACATTTAGTTGTTTTGTGGTTGTTGTTGTTTTTGTCTTCAGTTACAGATGATGCTGCAACGTGAACATCCTTCTACATATATACAACTGTATCTAAATTCCTAGAATTAGAATTGCTGCAACAAAACATATACAAACTTGAAATTCTGAAAGATTCTGCCTAATTACCCTCTATAAATACTGTAGCAACTTACACTCCCATTCACAGCCTAACTTTTACTGGGTTCCTATCAAATGCCAGGTATCATGCTAGAGGTGACAGCATGTATTTACATTTTAGCAATACCAAAACATAACTGAGAGAGATAAGAGTGGAGCTCAAGTCCAAGATTTCCACCCAGTATTAGGTATAGGAATGTGTACCTGTTAGAAAAACTCTGACATCTGCTACAAGCGGAACAGCAAAGGACAGCACGTCCTACCGTAGGTCTGAAGACAGAATAGACCACTAAATTCCAGATAAAACTGTAGCTAATTATAACAACAATTTTTAGTTTCCTATTTCTGAAAGTACCTTACATGCATTGCTAATAATCTTCACAACCATTTTAGAGCTGGGTAAACTAAGTGTCAGAAAAGTCAGTTATTGAATAAATGAATGAACAAATGAGAGAATGAAAGGGAGAAAAGACCACTAGCTTTAACATTTTTGGAATAGTCATATGCCAACAAATTTTAAATCTACGACCATTGAAAATTTCCACATAATTAAAAATGGGTCAATATTAGTGAGTTGCTAATTAGAAAAACCAGAAGACAGAAGTTGGCATTACACAGATTGGAAACTGACAATTATGCACATTCATATTTGGTATTAAATTATAAAATACTCATTTGGAATTTATAGAAAACATATCCAATAGGTGTATGGTTACCAAAATGTACAAATGGTACAAATATCTATAAACATGACAACATACAAAAGGGGACAGACGTCTATCAGAAACTAGACATGCTGTATTAGTCAGGGTTCTCCAGAGAGACAGAATCAGTAGGATAAGTTATAATTACATGAGAGGGATTTATTAGGGGAAGTAGCTCACGTGGCTGTGAAGAAAAGTCCCACAATAGGCCGTCTGTAAACCGGATGCCTGTAGCGTGGCTCAGTCCAAGTCCAAAGGCCTCAGAACCAGGGAAGCTGATGGTGTTCTTGGTGTAAGTTCTGGAACCCAAAAGTTGAAGAGTCTCAAGCCCTGATGTCCTTGGACAGAGAGAAGAATGTATCCCAGCTCCAGTGGATCGAGAGAGAGAGCTTCACCCATTTTCTCTATCTTTTGTTCTCTCCGGACCCCCAGTGGATTGGATGGTTACCACCCACAGTGAGGGTGGGTCGTTCACACCCAGGCCACTCAGACGCTCATACTAATCTCTGCTGGAAACACCCTCATGGATGCACCTCAAAAGATTGCTTTACCAGGTTTCTCAGCATTCCTTCATCTAACCGAACTGACATCAAGAATTATCCTTCAAAAACTGTATATTGATGTTATACTTCCAGTTTGATAAAAGGCACAAATTTTGGGTGAGAACAAACTCGCTTTTAGTTGACACACACAAAAATCCAGATCTGTGTAGAAAACGGTTTCCAGATTTTATGGGAACTGCCAAAGAGCAGGCTTTTTTGGAAGAGAGTGTGTCCAACATGATGTAAGAGTATGTCTTCACCTGTATGAATACAACCCCAAAAGCACAGGCAACCAAAGGAAAAATGAAGAAATGTGATTATGTCAACTAAAGAGCATCTACACAGGAAAAGAAACAATTAACAGAGCAAAAAGACACCCAAGAGAGTGGGAGAAAATATTTGCAAAA
>NW_007741469.1:9000-10581 GCF_000696425.1 Galeopterus variegatus | reverse complement strand
TTCTCAAAGAAACACGAAAGGCCAACAGACACATGAAATATAGGAGTAAGAGACGGAGCACCAAACAGCTAAGGTGACACTAACAATAATTACCACAATCTGGCAAGACCAAGACACAATGTAGGCATTTGAGGGATTCCAGTCTGTAAGAAGGAAAAGAAGAGAATGGCTAGAATAAAGAAGGGCCTCTGGGGTGGATGGTCTGGGTATGTTACACTGAGACAAGTCCAGTTATCCCGATGGGTACAAAATGCAGGGAATAAGTCTCTGGAACAAGATAACATCCTGACTATGAATACTGAGGCTTTAGTGAGCATAGGAATTAACCAAATTACAGAGAGTTAGACGGAAGCTCTTTAGGTACTTCCACCTACATTTGAGATTTATTTTAGAGGTTAAGATGATGCTGAGACTGGGAGCTCGAGTGAAGTGGCTAGAATCTATGGAGAGAAAATCGTTACACAGGCGGGGAACCAGGAGAGACCAAACTATGAGAAGCATTGGCCTAAATAGAATTGAAAGTTGCAACTGAGTATTTTCATAAGTAAGCACGTTGTTGTTCTTACCATGCTCCTCCCTATCCACATCACCCACCCAAACATGTAGAAGCTATGGATTCCCTTGTATTCTCTGGGAACATAGAGAAAATAGAGACTGGTTGGCTTGCAGACACTTCGTACATGTTGTTAGCTTCACATTACGTGTTCGTATTATGGAAGTAAGCTATGTGAGAGGGGAAGCTAAGCTCAAAGAGAAAACACTTGGAAACTTAAACCATATGTCTACCCTGCCACACATTTCAAAATTTCTTCTCAGATAATCATAACCCCCCAAAACACAAACATACAATCACTGAAAAAATTCAGAATGCACAATAAGCAGTAGAAGCATTATTGGAAGAGATGGGAAAAATAAGTCTATAAAAGCAATAATGATCTTTACAGGTCCCACCTATGAACGTATCAACTTCTGAGCTCTTAGCATCTCGTATCAAATGCTACCTATTCATAGCTACTAGAAAAGTGCCCAGAAAGATGGTTCTAGGAATGCCTACAAGCTTGCACCAAGAAAAATGATTCTACCCATGCATTTCCTCCCCCAAACCAGCTTAATCCACATATCGACTATTAGCAACTCAGGCCTAACTCTCTTTATCACGCTCACAAGAGAAGTTAGTGAGAAAAGCACTAACCAGCGGAACAAAAACAAAGGGAACCAGGCCAAGTGGGCTGACAGCAACATCAGTTTCTTATGCTCGGGCACATAAGTTATACCACAGTTAATATGGTATACACTGATCACAGTGTCTTTTTCACGGACGCCTCTTTAATTTTCTCCACAAAATCCATCAGGTTAATTTAGTTTGTGAGGTATCAAAATAAAAAAATCCAGAGAAAAAAAGCATACAATATGACTTCCAGGGTTGGATTATTGAAAAATAGGACTAGGGGTGAAAAAAACATGTAGGAAAACCAAAGCATTGAAAAGCAAACCATAATCGCCAAACATAATAATGAATGGCATACATAAGGTAATATGACATAAAAACAGAAAAGCAAATACATTTATGAGTATACTCTT
>NW_007741469.1:5916-7752 GCF_000696425.1 Galeopterus variegatus | reverse complement strand
CACACACACACACACACAGGAAATTGTCTTTTCTGCTAGTACAAAATGAGGCCATAGTATGTCAACTTGTTTCTTACAGAAACCAAAAAATACTCCAGTCTGTTTTTCCTGTGCACTTGCCTTACCTGTTCCCTATTTTCCATCAATGTATTCGTTCTCTAACTATTCTTCTGTTCATTTTCACTGGCATTGCAAAAAAGCATGGCTTACGAAGAATCCTAGATGCTCAAGAATCTCCAGTGGCTGTTTACAAGGGAGGGGAGGCTACAGTAACTGCAACACTGCATTCTCTTGAGTGAGAAGAGAGAAACTATCCCAAATGCTTCCCACGTATAAAAGAGCAGTGTGGCAGAAGGTCTATGAAGTGGTACAAGGAGCCAGAGGTAGCAAATTACGGGCAAAAAATTATGACCACATACCAGATGACGGAACGTCTACAATTACCTGTATCTTCTACCACTCCGGTGTTGGCTTTGAATAGGCAGAGTCCAGTTTTCAAAGCATCGGGGCACTGAAGAGAAGACCCCTGCTTCTTGAAGTTTACAGGAAGTAANAACGAAGAGAAGAGCCTTGGATTACATCATTCCCTACAAGGCACACTCAACCACCTTCACCGTAGTCTTCAACGAAGGCACCAAAAGATCCCTTTAATCCCTTCCTTTGCTCCCTGAAAGTTGCAGGAATTTCAATAAGCAAAATAACTGAAATAGTCTCAGAACAACTGCTATTGCTCACCCTACGTGTCCCTTTCCTTCCTCCTCAAGAATATTAATTAAGTGTATATATAATGTGTTCTTATAAATGTCTAATATTTTACATTGCATTAAAAATAATGTACAAAATATAAATAACTCTTAGTTATATCTATAAATGAACATCTATAAGAAGCATTGCGATGATCTAGGGGAACGTGGAACTATCATGTCTGTCTTGCAGTATTTAACCACCCCAGAGTTCAGACATTTAGATGTGCTCCTACCACTCTCTCCATCCAATCTCACCTTCCTGTTGGAAATTTGACCTCCCTATTGGCTATTGCATACTTTTAAACTGCCTGTTTTGTGACATCATTCGCCCACCAACCTACTGCCACCTGGTAGAATCTTGGGGTTTCCATGGAGTTGTCTGTAGATAAACTCAAATCATCGCCAGTGACCAGGGGCCAGGGATCAGTAACCTCTGTACTGGACGAATGCGCCCTTTGGCTTCTGCAACCCACACATCCTCCACTATCATCTCCTCATCCTGTGTATCCTCAGTTGTTGCTTCCTATTCTCTCACCGTGTCAGGTAAGGACAGAAACTTTTTAGTGTCTCATTAGATTNTTGGGGAATTGAGGGAGGTTCCATTTTGGTAATTGAGGAGTGTCCCCAACACTAACAGTTCTGCCTTAAAGCAGTCCTTCTGTCTTCTCACTGAGGAGCAATGGCCGGAGCCTCGCTTTTAAAAGAATGGGGTGTGGGGGGCGATCACAGACACTGTCCCTGCGACTGCGGGAGGCGCAGCGAGACGGTCACTGCCTCTAAGGGACAAGGGTCGGCAGGGGCGGAGGGGCCGAGNTTCTCTGTGCCAATATAACACAGCTTGGGGAATTGAGGGAGGTTCCATTTTGGTAATTGAGGAGTGTCCCCAACACTAACAGTTCCACCTTAAAGCAGTCCTTCCGTCTTCTCACTGACGAGCAATGGCCGGAGCCTCGCTTGTAAAAGAATGGGGTGTGGGAGGGCGATCACAGACACTGTCCCTTTCAGCGACTGCGGGCGGCGCAGCGAGATGGTCACTGCCTCTAAGGGACAAGGGTCGGCAGGGGCGGAGGGGCCGAGCGCGCGGCAGTGA